>NW_026585580.1:19580454-19593663 GCF_907164565.1 Psammomys obesus
TCTTCCGTTGAGAATTCTCTGTTTAGGCCTGTACCCCATTTTTTTTTTAATTGGGTTACTTGATTTGTTGCTGTTTAACTTCTTAAGTTCTGTATATATTCTGAATATTAGCCCTCTGTCAGACATAGAGTTGGTGAAGATCCTTTCCCAATCTCTAGGCTGTCATTTTGTTCTGATGACACTGTCCTTTGCTTTATAGAAGCTTTTCAGTTTCATGAGGTCCCATTTATTAATTGTTGATCTTAGAGCCTGTGCTGTTGGTGTTTTGTTCAGGAAGTTGTCTCCTGTGCCAATGAGTTAAAGATTCTTCCTCACTTTTTCTTCTAACAGGTTTAGAGTGTCTGTTTTTATATTGAGGTCTTTGATCCACTTGGACTTTAGTTTTGTGCAGGGTGGTAAGTATGGATCTGTTTGCGTTTTTCTACATGTAGATATCCAGTTAGTCCAGCACCATTTGTTGAAGATGCTATTTTTTTCCA
The DNA here is from genome assembly GCF_907164565.1 of Psammomys obesus. Lineage (NCBI taxonomy): Eukaryota > Metazoa > Chordata > Mammalia > Rodentia > Muridae > Psammomys > Psammomys obesus. The sequence continues at coordinate 19,580,934 of NW_026585580.1, forward strand.
TTGTATGGTTTTGGCATCATTGTTAAAGATCAGGTGTCCATAAATGTGTGGGCTTATTTCTGGGTCTCCTATTCCATTCCACTGATCCACCATTCTGTTTCTATGCCAGTACCATGCAGTTTTTATTACTGTTGCTTTGTAGTACATACAAGCTGTTTTTTTAATGGTATAGTTATATTGCTGTAACGTTAATTCATGCCTGCCATTTTTCATATTCCAAGGTGTGAGCATCATCTGTCTGTCAAGCAGTTATGACACTTTATTTAAGATTTACTTTTGTTTATGTGTCTGTCTGAGTATATGCCGTGTATGTGGGTACCTGAGGAGGCCAGAGAGGGTGTCAGATCACCTGGAACCAGAGTTAACAGGTGCTGTGTGCTGCTTGATGTGGTGTTAGGAACTAAGCTCTAGGACTCTGATATGGACCAATAGTTGTTCTTCAGTTACGGGGTCCTGAGAGAACCAGGGGACCAGAAGATAAGGGAGTAGAAAAGTTTGAGATCAGGAGATCTTGAATAAATTATATCTTATGCCAAGCAAGCTTATTAAGAACATCTTCTCATTATATTGCAGGGGAAATGGGACAGAGTCAGCAAAAAGCTGACAGTGGGCTAAAAGTCAGCAGGAAGCCAGTTGAAAGGTGTTTTACTAGGGGAGCACAGGCTGTCTCAAGGACTTCAGAGAGGAGCACAGGGTCCTGGAACTGATAATCAGTCCCTTAGGAAGAGTCGAGATCTCATATCTGAAGCCATAGCTACCTTAAGGCCCTGGACTCTAGCCATTACTGGCTCTGCCAAATGTTTTCCTGGTTTTAGAGGAGGAATTACATCCTTCTCCATACATCAGGGCCTCAGGGAAAGCATAGGATCAGTCTAGCCCTCAGCATTCTGGATAACTGAATCATCTCTCCAACCCAAGTTGTTTCGTGTGTGTGGTGTGTGTGTGTATGTTGCTGTTGTTTTGTTTTTGTTTTTGTTTTTGTTTTTTTTGAGACAGATTCTCACTATACAGCACAGGTTTACCTCAGACTTAGCATCCTCTTACATATAGGAATTAAAGGTGTGTGTTGCCACGCCCAACTTCAAGTAGGTTTCAGCAGGCACATACCTCAGATCACATATCACAGATCACAGATCTCCTGTGCACATTCACAGAACCATCTGCTTTCTGGGATGCTCATCAGACATCCAGCCTCAGCTGTCCTGTAGTTGGACTGTCACTCCCACCCTGATTGTGGCTCCACTTCAGCTGAGGCTCATATCTGGTGCCTATGGATGCTGGATGCTGGGAAGGGTAGTGGTGGTTACCCAAGAGATTGTCTTTTGGATTGCTTTGACCCTCAAGACATTTGAGTGCACTGTCCTCACCATAGTCAGAACATCTGTTTGTACTGTGTGTGGATCCTTTTGGTACTGAGACAGTTCAAAGAATAATCTACTATATTGCTCTTGCCCCCAAGTTTATGCCTTTTCCTGGATAAAAAGCTTTTTTTTTTTTTTTTCTTAAATTGCCTACATAGGAAGTAAGATTCTTCATTGCTGAGATTAGACTTGGAATCGTAAAAACAACCCAGCTAAAATAGTATGTGAAATATTAAACACATTGTATAATAGAATTCCCAGAGTGGAGACATGGGTGCACTAGACTAAGAGCCATGGTATTCAGAAAGGCTCTGTCTCTAACACAGGTTGACCATGGTCGCCCTCCCTTTCCACAGGGATGCATTGAGTTCACTGGATGCTCAAAACCTCGTACATATGTTGTAGTTTTCCCATTACATATCCACAATAAGGTTTACCTTACGAATTAGGCACAGTAAGAGCTTAACAACCATAGCTAATAACAAAATACAGCAGTTGTAGCAGTATATAAGTTAGGTGGATATGTCTCTCTCCATCTCAGAATAATTGTGTCACACTCATCCTTTATCCTCAGATAACTGAAACCAAGAAAGGCAAAACCACACAAGAGGGACTGCTATGAACCTAAGCCACTGGTGGTCTTGTTTTTACTTAGTAGTAACACTTGGTAAAGCATTGTATGAGACTGTCATTGTTGAGTAATTATTTCTCAAAGAAGAAGCTCTCTCCTTATAAGCAAAAATAAACTAAGGTTCTTATGGAATTTTAAATGTTCTTTCTTACCCATTAAAGACTGGGTTAAAATAGTTTTCACTCAATTTATTCAGAGGCTGTTCAGAACCTAAGTTTTACTGTTAATTGGTTATTATAATGTTTTCTCAATTTTTTTTCTTTCATTTTTGTTGCAACTGTAGTGGCAAATTACTGTAGAATGTTCTGAATTTAGGATTCTCAGAAGTGAAGGAGAAAAATGTAGGAGGGATGGACTTGTTTGTGTGAAGGTGATTGTAGGCATAAGGTTATTGTGTAATTTAGATGCTGATTTCTGTACACCCCCCCCCCCCTTGGTCTGGTTGCAGTCTTTGTTCTAAGAATCTCCTGTCACAGTTCTGTATAAAGACTGCCCCCCAATTGTCCCCTGATATGCCAATAAAGCAGCTTACAGCCAATCACTGAGCAAAGGAGAGAATAAGGCTGGGCTTCCTGCCAGCTGGAGGAGAAGTTAGAGCAGGAAGAAGGGGATTCAGCTACTGGCAGATGTCCAGGAGGGACCAGGAGAGAGCTCAGCATGGGAACACAAAGTACAAGTAACTCTGGGATGCACGCTGGGAGGAAACCAGATTAGTTTAGAGGGTTAAGAGTAGAGTCATAACTGCTCAGTTATTTTGTTGTGAAGCTTATTATTAAACAAATGTAAAAGTCTCAGTTATTTGTGTGATAGCCAGGTTAAGAAAGAAACTGAGAAACATACACAGTTTTATAAAATTTATAAGATTTTTAATGTGTGTGAGAGACAGGAAATGAGAGTATTACCGAGATTGTGACTTTGAAGTCTGACTATTATTGGTAGTGTTTAAAGTTGCTGGGACAGAGATAAAAGGGTTCAGGCCAGGTCTTAAGAAAAGACTAGAAAGACGTGTCTTCTTTTACTATGTGACACTTTATTGAAGGTCAAGTGTTACTGCCTTGGGAGGAAGTTCCTTATACTGTAGCACAGGAGGACGAACGAACGGTAGCCAGTGTGCAGTTACTGCTGCCCCAGGAAAGACGGGGGGGGGGGGTCATTATAGGGTCATTTTCTTCATTATGTCAGTTCTCAGTTCTAAACCAAACCTCCACTTTTTGTTTTCTCTTTCAAACAAGGGGAGTGTCCACAAGGCCACAGTACCATCCTCAACCTTCTTGTCTGCTTGATTGATGCACTTGTCTGTTTGTTTGAGGTGTGTTTCTTGTCTGAAAACTTGATATGCGTATCAGGCTGGCCTCAAATTTAGAGAACCCCCCCACACACACACACCTTCTACCTTCTGAGTTCTGATTAATGGTGTGCTGCCTGGTTTTGTATGTTTGTTTGTTTTAAGTGGTAAGTTTTCCTTTATTTCTTATGCATCCAGTATGACAGCTCACTGTCAGCAACCAAACAGTACCAAGTATGTTTACAGTCAAGAGGCACAGCACACTGCTTGTAGCTATTTTGACTCTGACGTTTTGAGTTGCTACTGAATTAATGTACTGAATTAAGGTTTGGGGCAGGGGTTAGCTCTGGCACCTTGGTTGGTGCTGCACCTTTTTTCTTTGTTTCTGAATGACTCTTGACTTAGGATGACAAATTATACTTTGTTTTGTTTAGAGATAGTGGCCTGTTAAATCACTGTTTAATATCAAATACTTTCTTTTCTTTCCATTTATGTCCTTTAGTTGTTAAAGCTAATACATACCACAGTTGTAACAACAAAGAAAAATGCCCACGTCTCAAGACAGCAGTCATATACACAGGAATTTATTAAGAAGCAGATTGAAGAATTCAACATAGGGAAGAGGCACTTAGCCAACATGATGGGAGAAGATCCCGAAACTTTTACTGAAGAGGATATTGACGTGAGTACCGCTGACTCCCATGGGAAAGTGGTTCTGCAGGGCTGTGGACAGCACTTTTCTTATTAGCATAAACTCTTTGGCTCTGTGATGTTTACATCAGGTTATCATAATACAAGAAGATGCCTCTGTTGTGTCACTTTGGAAGCATAGCTTTTCTTTTTCTTCCTTTCTGAGACTTAATGTTATTTGAGTAATTTTTAAAATTACTTCAGCTTTGATTAGTTTATTTTGGCTTATTTCCCATTTGTTTTTATTTTCTTTCTTCCCTGTGCTCTTTTCCTTGGCTAGAGAAAAAAAAATTAATACTTGGAATGATAATTTCAAAGAGACATGCCACTCTATTTGAAGCCTCAGAGAGTATGTTAAGTTTTAGATCATATCCAGAAATGAGTGGTTTTCTTGATTTTTGATTCAAGGTCATAGAAGCCACTGTGAGAACTTGTACAGTATTTGGGAATGTTTTGTTGTGTAGTTTAGATGATCATATGTGTGGTAATAGAAGTAGAGTCAAGGAAACCCATTAATAGGTCTTGGCCAGTATATACTTGAATTTTCAAAATGAGCAGGTGTTCTATGTATGAGCACTTCGCCCGTGTGTATGCGTGTTTCTGGTGTACACTATTGGTGCCCACAGATGTTAGGAAAAGGCATCAGATCCCCTGGAACTGGAGTGACAGGTGGTTGTGAGTCATCATGTGGGTGCTAGGATCTGCACTTGGGGCCTCTCACAACAAGTACGCTTAACCACTGAGTCATCTTTCTTTTTGAGAATTTTGCATGTGAGTACTATATTAAAATTATTTCTATCCTTCCCTTTCCCCCGTCAACTCCTCAAATGTCCCCTACTCTCAAATTCAAGACTTCTTTATTGTTACACACACACACCCAGAGAGGGGGGGTATGTACATGTGTGTGCACAAATGTGTGTATACACACTTGTGTACAGACAGGTGTGTGTACACACACACACAAACACACACAGCTCCCTACTGAGTCTGTTTAGTGTTGCTTTTATGTACTTAATTTAGGGCTGACCATTTGGGATTGAATAACCTATCAGAGGCTGTTCCTGGAAGAAAAACTGACCTCTTTGTTCAGTTCCCCACTTTTTGCCTACCCCCACAGCAGCCCCTGACTACCTGTAGTCATGGGCCTTGTGAAATTCTCCCTCTTCCATTGGCATGTTGACTGGTGGTATTGTTAGCCAACCTTGTTTATCAATGATGCTATTGAGATTTCAGAGGTGCAACTTCCCTGTCCTGTCTGGAAGACACTGTTACAGCAGGTGCCCTGGCCCCGTGGCCCTTAGGGTCTTTCCACTTCTGTCTCACAGCATTCTCTAAGCACTAAGGGTAGGGCTCGTATTTTAATTGCATCAGTTGGGATTGTGTACATGGCCACTTGTTTCCTCCATTTTAACCAGTGGTTAATGGTCTGCATCTGCTGCAAAAAGAAGCCTCTTTGATGAGGGGTGAAAGCTCCTGCAGGCTGGGCTGATGCATCAGATGGGAGACCCTGACTGGCCATGGACTGTGGGGATGGCTGGCTGGGAAACACTTTTAGTTTTGCTAGATATCCCAAAAAAGATAGCAGGAGAATTTATCAACTCTAAAGCTGGATCTTATTTTTTAAAAGCAAAATCTAACTTTGTTTTACATTTTAACTAAAGAATAACAATTTTACTTACTCATTTTTTGAATTTAGCTTTCTGTGTGATATGAATATAGTCTGAGAAATTTATCATTAGATAACTGTCATTTTGCAAAAAGTGCTTGCATACAAACTAAGGTTATAATATTATCAGCCAGTATAATTTATGGGATCATATTCATATATGGTCACTGCCATTGACTGAAATGTTATTCAACATGTGACTGATACAGTTACCATGGTTCAAATGAACCATGGGAGATGGTTCAAAATCCCCACTAATACCCAGATCTCACATAAAATGGTTATGTATTTTATATATAGCCTGTATACCTTCCTAAGTGCTTTAAATTGATTTCTAGGTCACTTACCAACTTTATTTAACATAAAGTTATTTACATATTTACTATGTTGTATTTAGATAATAATTAAGGGGGAAAGAGTATGCACGTTTTGCACAGATGTGATGGTACTTGAATCTCTAAAACAGAGAATTGGCTGGATTGCTATTTTTAACCTATGATTTTTGTGTTTTGGTTTAATTTCTTTTAAAAAATATATGATTTTTGTGTTTTGGTTTAATTTCTTTTAAAAAATATTTTTATTTTATTTTTGAATGGTACAGAGTACCTTATTAAGCTCCAGACCTGCATTTTTGATTCAGTTAAAAGACATTCTTTAAATGACATTAAAAGCCTGCCTTTTAACTGACTGTATGAGGTAGGATCTCATATATTGCAGGCTGACCTCGAACTCACCCTGTAGCCAAGGATAATCTTCAACTTCTGATCCTCTACTTCTCTTTTTGAGCGTTGGGTTACATGCATGTTCCACCTTGCCTGGTTATGGGATGCAGAGGACCAAACCTAGTGCTTCATGTGTGCTAGGCAAGCATTCTAACTGAGAGAGCTATATCCAGCCCCAAAGGATGTCATTGCCCTTGTAGGGATAGATGATTCAGGATGGGGACCTTTTATAGTTATGTCCTGTGGTAACCGAGAAAGTACCTGAGAAGATGAAGTGATTGCACTTGTCTCAGATAATAGAGCCGTTGCATCATTTTCCTGACGCCTATGCATTATGCACACATGCAAAAAGGAAGATGCTTTCAGAACTTCAGATTTAGTAGTCTTTCCTTGTATAGGCCTCCTCTCACAGCCATAGGTACTTCCACACCCCCAGTTGTAGGCATCCCTTTCCTTTTTTTAAAATGTACATTGGAAAGATTTTTTTTTTTTTTTTTTTGTATTTTTATTTGTGACTGTTTTGCCTGCATTTATTTATGTGACTAGGTGTATGTCTGGTATCTGTGGAGGCCAGAAGAGGGCATTAAATTCCCCCAAATTGGCATTACAGATAGTTGTAAGCCACCAATTGGATGCTGGGAACTGAACCCAGGTCCTCTGCAAGAGCAACAAATGCTCTTAACCACTGAGCCATATATCCTACTCCCAAGTTTCTATCATTTCCTTGTTAATAGAATCATACAGCAGTCAGTATTCTGTGACTGGCTTCTTTCACTCGGCATAAGATTTGCTGAGTTTGTAACAGCAGCTTGGTTCCTGTGTGTTAGTACTTTTCTGCTGCTGGGATGGATAACTGGCTCATCAGTTGATGGGCGTTTGGACTGTTTTTGTCCTCTGTGAACACTGCTGCTGTGAGCATGCTGTGAGTGCGTGTTTATGGGTCACACTTCTTTTGGGTATCAACTTACGTCATTGGTGTCCCGGGGTCATGAAGATTTGCCCTCCTGTTTGACTTAGGGTTTATTATGTTTTTACTGCTTACATTTCAGTTGTTGAACGAGGGGTCCAGCTTCTTCTTTTACATCTGATATTTAGTTATTCCGGCATCATTTGTTGTCAGAAATTGTTTTTATCCATTGAAGTCTTTTGTCATTTTATCAAAAATTAACATGTATACATACATGTGAAGGTTTTACTTCTGAATCCTTGATTCTCTCTGTCTGTTGTTTTCTTTTGTTTTTCAGGACAAGGTTTCTCTGTGTAGTCCTCCCAGGCTGGCCTTAAACTCATAGAGCTCTGCCTGCCTCTGGGGATTAAAGCTGCTACAGCCCTGCTCATTCTCTGTATTTTTATTCTGTTGCCACTGCAAGTCTGTTTGATTGTTGTAACTCTGCCCCTCTTCCGCTAAGACAATTCTGGTTATTGTGTGCCTCTGAATCTTTGTAGTTTCTCGCTTTCTGCAAAAAGCCCCCTAGGGTTGTAGTTTGAAACTCTGATGAATGGCTAGATCAGTTTTGGAACTATTGCCACCTGAAGGTTAAATTCTGAGAACAGCATGTCTGGCTAGCTTAAACTTTTAGCATCTCTTAGTAGTGTTTTGTAGTTTCCACAGTCTAAGCTTGAAGCTTGTTAAGCTTATTTCTTTTTCTTTCTTTCTGTGTTTTTTTTTTTTGTAAATATAATTATTTTCTTTCTCTGTTCTTCAAGTATGTGTAATTGCTTTTTTTTTTTTTTAACAGAGTTACCTGTTGTGTAAATTGATCTTAAATCTGCAGTGTTGCTGAGATGCTTTAATTGATTTCCTAGGATTTCTGTTGTATCACCTTCAGGAAGTACATAGTTTTATTTCTTTTCTATCTGATGCCTTTTGATTTCTTTTTCTTATCTGCTTTTTTCTAGCAGAACAGAATGTGAGGGCAGACATACCCATCTTGTGATGGGGCTCAGAAGTGTTCATTATTCTGCACTTATGCAGGAAGCTAGCCACAAGTGCTTATCACATTCAGCAAGTTACTTTTCATACCTAGTTTGTTGAGTCTTTTTGTTGTTAACATGATGAATATTGCTTAACACTTTTTCTCTGACCATATGTTGTCTTTTCTTCTATTAATCCACCTAGTATATCATGCTAATTAGTATTCAGATATTAAAATAACTTCTGTGTTCATGAGATAATTCCACTCCATCAGTTTGTGTAATTTTATGTATTTATGGATTTGGTTTGTGAGCATTTTGTTGAGTATATTTGTGTCTGATGCTAATTCATAGCTCTTTGGATTTGGGGTCTTTTTTGAGACAGGGTTTCTATATGTAGCTCAAGATCCACATGCCTCAGCCTCCCCACTGGCAGATGATAGATATGTGCTAGCCTGTCCATGCTGATTACCTTCTGCTGTACATGGAACATAAGTAGCCTTTTGAAAGGAAGAAATCACTCCATAGTTTCATTGTTCTGTTTAAAGAATAAGCGTTTTCTGGAAGCGTGGCAGACAGTGAGGAACAGTGGAACATCATTCCACATCTGCTGTGTGAGCTAACAGGCTTCCAGATGTGCCTGGGGTCCTCAGAGCAGCAGCAAGGAGGTGCTGTGCCAGCTACTGTGGCTGCAAACCAAAGCCAATGTCTCCTTGGACTTTGTTTAATTAAATGAACAGAGGGTTTATCCGTAGGGGGAGAGAAACATTTTCATACTATATTAAAAATTAATTATGTTTTTTGGAGTTGCTAGTTCATTGCTTAAATGTCTACTCTGAATATTAGTTTGGTAAATTAAAACTTTTTTGTGAATGGTTACTTTATTGTAGACATGTCCTATAACTTCATTCAATTGCCTCATTAAAAGTTTAGGTTAACTGTAATTTTAACATACGTAAATTAAGTGACATTGAGACTACTACTAGTTATTTTATATATTTTCTTTGAAATTATTTTTCATATTACTTTGCCAGTGGTGAAATAGCAAGAACCCCAAACATTATGTTATATAGTTAGGCAAATATACTTAAGACTTAAAACAATTTTTATGGAATAAAGAATCACAAGATGTTTTTGTTGAGGTGTCAATGATAGATACACATTTGAAGACCATTTAGTCTCTTGTTTTACTAACATTTAGCTTTATCCAGTTAAGCAATGAAATCATGAATTAATATGAAAAAACATCCCATTGCTTTAAAAAATAGACTCTTTGAAAATGGAGTTGGATTTCTGTAAGGAATATAAATGTACAGCAGGTAGAATGTAAATGTTATATTAATGTTGTCTTTGTGATAAACTCATTAGAGTTGATCAGTACAGGAAGCTGTAGAACCTGGGTTGGGGAGGTTCCTTACAGTGTCTCTAGTGCTGTGGTGCTGAATAGGTCACGTTGCTTTCCTCTTGAGAATGTAAGGAACATAAGCAGCACGGTGTTACTGTTCTTATCGCTATCAGTAGTAAGAAATAGTCTGCTGCAGCTAGAACCATTCCCTATGCCCCAGTTGCCTTTGCAACACTGTGCCTTCCTCAGGGCTGTGTTTGACAGAGTACCTGAGATACTGTTGAATACAGTGATTACCGTTGATGGATTTAAAGGGAGAGCGCCTGGTCTCCGCATTTCTCTAATATGTTTTTATTTCTAATTCCCTTTTTTACTATGATCAGGAGTTTAATATTTCACAAAATGGAGTTTTGTGAAGGGAAAGAACTGCCACATAACAAAAATCTGTGTGTGAGGTGCTGTCAAGACCTTGACTCACTCTCACATTTCAGTCTTCACAAACAGCCCTAAAATGTCTTCAGTTGTGAGTGGCCTTTATCTGAAGGCTGTGCTTGTACACTTTTCAAGGTCAGTATTTGGGGTTAGCAAATACTGATGGCTTCTGAAGTCAGTTGCAGAGTAAGCGTAGTGTTTGCCTTTCCGCTCTGGCTGCTGACTCCTGGCTGCGGCCTATGGTGCAGGGCTGTCCCTGTTGTGAGTGGTCAGGCTTTGCTCTCTGTTAGTGATTCTTGCCCTCTCTTTCCTGTAGAGCATCTGTCTATGTATCCACGTCTAGCTGTGTCTGCTGGCTAAGGTTCAGGCGTAACTGGATTTGTTAGGAATGTGAATTACATAAGAGAGCAATTGATTTCTAGTTTACAAAGTTACCGTAGAGAATTGAATTTGAATAGAAATAAGGCTTTACTGCATGTCACATATAAATATATGTGTGAAAATTATTTTCAGCCAATACTCACTAGTGTTTCTTATAAGACATTTTAAAGAATACTAAGTGTCTTAGTAAAAATAAAAAGAAATCTGATGAATTAAAAAAAAATTCTTGACACTATTGGTATTAACTTTAGAATTATATCATTTGGAAGATGTGTTATTTTTAAGGCTACAGGAGTATATATCCGGAATTTTTTATTAATTACTTGTAGTTTCTAACTATGCTGCTACAAACCTGTAATCCCAGAATTTGGGAGAGAAAAACCAAAGGGATTCCTTTGTTCCAGGTGTTAGGCTAGCCTGAGCTACAGGAGACCTTGCTTGAGACAATAAAAGTTTAAAAAACATTGCTGCAATTATTGTTAATTTTTGTATTAAATTTATGTGAGAAATGTATCCTTTAATTTTTTAGGCTTATTTGTTTTTGCTTTATGTGTATGAGTGATTTGCCTGCATGTATATTTGTACATTTGGTGCCTGTGAAAGCTAACTAAGGATGAAGATCCCCTTGTGACTAGAGCTACAGAAGGTTGTGAGCTACCATGTGGGTGCTGGGAATCAAAGTTGGGTCCTCTGAAAGAGCATCCAGTGCTCTTAACTACTGAGCTATCTTTCAGCCATCATCTTAGTATAATAGCAAGTTAAAATGAAATTAGTGATTGACAGAGATTTCCCCTTACTTCAGTATAATTTAATTGTTGCCTACTAACTTTCAGTGGTGCATTGAAAAGAAGTATAATAACCTTTGGCTCTCACCCACTGAGTGGGTCTGGGCTGCTGAGAACCCTCAGAAGCTAAAACAGAAGTCTAGATATGTGCAAACAGTTAGTGGGGTGTGTGGTATTGTCCTGTCTGTTCTAGAACTCACAATGTAAACCACAGGCTGCCACATTTTGATGGGTGTGTAAAATTATTTTGTCTACAGTTCGTGATTTTAGCAGGAGTATGTCAGGTGGAGCAGGGAGCGGAGTGGGAACTAGCAACATGGGAGGTGGAACACCTGACAACGCAGGTCCAGCTTCCTTCCTTCCTGAACCCGGGGCAGGAAGTGGTGAGTAGTGGGTCAAGATCTGTAGATCTTCTGGACGCTGGGACGCCCTGTCCTGCTAGAGCAGACACGAGTGACACCGCTACTGTCTGCCAGATGAGCTTCTTAATCTTTCATCTGCATCAGAAACTATTGTGTTACAGCCATACCCTGATGCTCTGTGTGCCTTTACACTAAACACACACTAGTGATAAATTTATGGTAGGAGACAGTTAATATTAACTATGGTGAATACAGACATGTGTCCCTATTTACTGATGCCTTTATTTGGCAGTGAAGAGTTAAGCTCTGCATTACTGTAGATTTGAGGAAGAAAGCCAGCAAACTGATGTATAACACTCCTGAAGTCTACCAATTACTTTTTAATTGGTATTATAGACCTCATTCTAAAACCAGAGTGTTTTATTCTCCTCAGTGTGAATGTGCTGTATGAAGTTTCTCTAATTGATTTGCTGTGCCCATTCCATTTGATGTATCATTTTTCACAATATTTCATAATTTGTGCTCACTTCTAATGAACAGAGTCGTTAGGACAGGCATGTCTAAGTACAACTGACAGCTAACATTAGGTGCCAGATGCAGTTTATAAAGCTTTGTAGAACTGTGGCGAACAGTTTAAATAAATTAGCACCTGTACATTAGTCTCACTTGCTGGTAATTTATAAGCGAATCAGTAGAGATGACATTTAGGTAAGTCATTGATCACGTTAACAGCTGCAGACCCACTGCCCAGCTGGGATAGCTAATTAATAGAGATTGCATTCCTGACCCGGTGCTTCTCCTGGGCTAAGCTAGCAGTTCGTTTGTACTTTTGACGGAAGCCTGGGAGTGCAGTCAGAGAGAGTGCCTTCATTTTAGGAAACTGCAGAATTACCAAGATTATGGCTAAACAAAAATTACACATTTGAAAAGGGATATTAATAATGATGTTAACCTTATCACTTAAATTATTGCACTTTACATTCTTTGTCTTTTTGGTCGGCCTTTTTTTGGGGGAGTTGGATTAGACATCCATGTCATACTAGTGTACTAAATATGAAAAGGGTTTTTGTGTGCTTAAACTGAATATCTGTTCTCTCTCTCTCTCTCTCTGTGTGTGTGTGTGTGTGTGTGTGTGTGTGTGTGTGTGTGTGTGTGT
>NW_026585580.1:19593673-19602218 GCF_907164565.1 Psammomys obesus
TGTGTGTGTGTGTGTGTGTGTGTGTGTGTGTGTGTGTGTGTGTGTGTGTGTGTGTTGGGAAGGGGAGGGAGCCAGTCATTGAACCTAAACTTTATATGTAACAATTTCTTAACATGTGACATTAGTTTAAAACATCAAAGAATTTTGCCAGTTTAAATTTATACAAATTGGAACTTCAGGTAAGAACTATTTAGAACGCACAAGAAAACGCCCTTTGTTTCCTGTTTCTCTAGCTAATGCTTTCTTTGGATGAATTTAAAACTGGCAGCCATAATTGTAGAATAGATAGAGGTTTTGTACTGTTTTGGCATATGTACATACGTATTGGAGTTTGTTGAACAGTGGTGGATGTAATGAAGACCATGCCCAGAGTCTGATTCTTACATGGAGTCCCTTAAAACACCCGTTAGATGTCAGAAACAGTCAGGTGTTTGGCCAGCAGTGCCATTTGAGGCTTCTCGAAGAATCATTAGCAGAGTTCCAGCTGATAATCCCAGTTTTCTTTGTGTGGAAGATTTGTTATTTCCTAGTTTAAGTAAGTATCTTGAATGTAGATTGCTTAGGAAAATTATGACATTTTGGTTAGTTCTGTAGTAGTTGATGAACGTGGTCCAGTTAGACTTAAATCACAATTTAGAAATGAAGTACCTACCCCTTTTTTAAGATACTTGAGGGACTGAACCACTTACTCTGTCATGACTGCTAACTCCCACCAGCACCGGGAGCCATTGTGCAGTGGAAGTGAACAGCTCATGAGCAGAGCATTTTCTTCCTCACTGTCCTGGATGGGCTTCTGGCTGGCCAGACTTACCTATCATGATAGTGAAATGTTACATTATTTGTTATGCCAATATAGATGTTTTGGAGGAACATAATCTTTATCCTAGTTAAAATTTTTATTTGTGTTGTCACATGAGTTTTTTATCTCAGCCATTTAGATGGATATAACAAAATCTCAGGCTCGTTTTGATTTTCATTTCCTTGATGACTAAGGATGTTGAGCATTTTTTAGTATTTCATCTTTACATCTTTAAGTATTTCACTGCCATTCGATATTCCTCTATCAAGAAATCTGTTTAACTCTGTACCCCATTTTTTAATTGGATTACTTGATTTGTTATATATTCTGGATATTAGCCCTCTGTCAGATATAGGGTTTGTGAAGATCCTTTCCCAGTCTATAGCCTGTTGTTTTGTTCTGAACAGTGTCCTTTACTTTACAGAAGCTTTTCAGTTTCATGAGGTCCCATTTATTGCTTGTTGATCTTAAGAGCTTGGGCTGTAGGTGGGGTCAGGAAGTTGTCTCTTGTGCCAATGGGTTCAAGGCTCTTCCCCACTTTTTCTTCTAACAGGTTTAGTGTGTCTGGTTTTATGTTGAGGTCTACATATGCTGTAGAGGATGTGGAGAAAGAGGAAGCCCCATCCATTGCTGTGGGAATGTAAACTTGTACAACCACTTTAGAAATCTATCTGGTGCTTTCTCAGAAATTAGGAATAGTGCTTCCTCAAGATCCAGCTATACCACTCCTAGGCATATCTCCAAAATATGCTCAAGTACACAAGGACATTTGCTCAACCATGTTTGTAGCAGCTTTATTCATAATACCCAGAATCTGGAAACAACCCAGATGTCCCTCAGTTGAGGAATAGATACAGAAATTGTGGTACATTTACCCAGTGGAATACTACTCAGCAATTAAAAACAAGGAAACCCTGCTACTGCCAATGTCCTCTTTCTTCTTTATCTTCTTGCTAGGCCACAGAGGAGGGCATTGCAACCAGTCCTGAAGAGACCTGATTAAGCTAGGGTCAGATGGAAGGGAGGAGGACCTTCCCTATCAGTGTACTTGGAAAGGGGCAGGGAGGAGATGAGGGAGGGAGGGTGGGATTAGGAGGGAATGGGGGAGGGGGCTATGGCTGGGATACAAGTAAATAACCTGTGATTAATATAAAAAAATAAAAATTATTAAAAAAATGGAAAAGAAAAGGAAACCATTGCAGGCAAATGGTGGGAACTAGAAAAGATTATCCTGAGTGAAGAAACCCAGAAACAGAAAGACACACATGGTATGTACTCACTTATAAGTGGATATTAGACATATAACATAGGGTTATCTTGCTAAAATCTGTACACCTAAAGAAGCTAATCAAGAAGGAGGACCCTGGATAAGATGCTCAATCCTCATTCAGAAAGGCAAAAGGGATAGACCTTGGAAGATGGAGAAAACAGGGAACAGAACAAGAGCCTACCACAGAGGGACTCTGAAAGACTCTACCAGCAGTGTATTAAAGCAGATGCTGAGACTCATGGCCAAACTTTGGGCAGAGTGCAGGGAATCTTATGAAAGAAGGAGGAGACAGAAAGACCTGGATGGGACTGGAGCTCTACCAGGAGAGAGCTACAGAACCAAAAAAATCTGGGCCCAGAGGTCTTTTCTGAGACTGACACTCCAACCAAGGACCATTCATGGGGATAACCTAGAACCCCTACACAGATGTAGTCCATGGCAGCTCAGCCTCCAATTGGGTTCCCTAGTAAGGGAAACACTGTTTCTGACATGAACTCAGTAGCTGGCTGTTTGATCAGCTCTCCCCGCCCCCTGAGGGGGCACCTCACAAAGCCACAGAGGAAGACAATGCAGACAGTCCTGATAGGCTAGGGTCAGAAGGAAGGGGAGGAGGACCTCCTCTATCAGTGGACTTAGAGAAGGGCATGGGAGAAGAAGAGGGAGAGAGGGAGGAATTGGGAGGGGCTGAGGGGGGGGGCTACAGCTGGGATACAAAGTGAATAAACTGTAATAAATAAAATAATTTATTTGATAACAGCTTTTTGTCCTCGACCATATTTATTATTTATTCTTTGTAACAATTACTTTATTTGAAATAACTACCTAAGTGTGGTGCTCACTTGGGCCCATTATTTCTAAATTTAAATAATTATCTTCAGTGTAGGTTGCTTAGATAAAATTTTGGGAGGTGTGCCTGCTGGAGGAATGTGTCGCTGGAGAAAGGCTTTGACATTTGAAAAACTCACCATTTCAAGTTCACCCTCTGCTTTATGCTTGTGGCTCAAGATGCCCACCCTCAGCTTCCTGCTGCCGTCACCAGGTCTGCCACTTGCTGCCACATTTCCCTGCCATGACAGACCCTTATCTCTTTGGAACTAAAAACCAAATAAACTCCTTGTATAAGTTGTTTTGGTTCATAGCGTGGAAGCAGTTGAAGGATTGAGATAATGGTGAGGCTGGACAGAAACCTCTGGAAAGAAGGCTGTTATAGGAAGTAGTATTGCCTAAGGACAGGCTTGGGTTTGGGAAGTGAGAATTGTATATTGGTCTGGGTGCTGCCATAATTTGTACAGTCTATTTAGATGGCTTGTTCACATTAGTTTGCTCACAAATGTCACAGCAATTGGTAAGTTAAGGAACTCTTGTGTAGCCCTAAGTCTGTGGAGACAACAGTGACAGGGTGGGGAAGAGGATGTTTCTTTGACAGAAATGACAGAGCATGGGAGAATGGAGCACATGACACTCCATAATAAGGAAAAGTAACTTGAGCCGGAGGTTTACAGGGGTTGCACTTGCTTTAGTTCTGGAGAGCTGCATGGATGTGTAAAAGGGGGAGTGGAACTGCAGTGTGGCAGACTGTAAGCACAGGCCCTGGCTAGAATGGAGGAACCGAGTGGAAAGAAAACCAGGTGGGAAGTGCTGCTGTAGCAGCGAACTGACCGCTTGGCTACCTCAATGTTTTTATGTGATGGCGGCTCCCGTATATGACAGTACAGATTCTTTTGTCTCCTGACAGAATAAAATTGGAGGCCATATCTTAACTCATATTTGTTGAATACACCTTACCAAGGTAAATAGTTCATTTCTTTGGGAATTTTCTTATTAATTTTACTGGTAAATGGCTGGGTGCCTTTAAAGCCAGTGAAGATGAAGTCTGTACTCTGAGCACGCTGGAAGAGCATATGTCAGGATTAACTCTCAGGTATCAGCTCTGACTCAAGTGGTTTTGGACTGTGTATTGTTACTTAACTGAGGATTCATCTGTAAAACAGAGTAATGAATACATGAGGTGTCCTTAAAATAATATGAGGAATACGATGATTTCTATAAAGTGGAGATTTTGTATTTGTGTAACATTGAGTGCATAGTTGGCACTGCCTTTTAAAGGTATGTTAGCCCTACAACCAGCAGTCAGATCACTAGTGATGGCATCTGAAACACAGGTTCTGTGCTTTTCTGTCTCCGTCCTGTTCTTGTTCATTGCTTCCTTTCTCTGCAGTATAATGAAAGTCAAGGTTTTCCCATTTATAGCACGTAGTGTTCTGCCCAAAACTGTTCCAACACCACACTAACGAAAAATCTTGTTCTTATTCATTATTTATTTAAAAAATGAATTCACTTACATTTTAACAATTGTGCTAAGTGGTAGTTAGGTGAACCCAGAAAGCAACAAAATTATTTTCTCAGTAAAGCCAGTGGGTCCTTTGTTTGCTTCAGAATTTGTGGGGGAAATCTGCATAGAATGCCCATAGGAGCCAAATGGGAGTAATAGGTTAGGTCATGTCAGGACTGTCCTCAGCATGCTAAACAGATGCAGGCAGCATGCTGAGAACCTTCTTTAATATTTGGGATGTTGCTAACTTGACTTACAAATAATTGGCTTGTTTTATTTACCGTTCTCTCTCATTCTATTTTTTTTATCGATTACCCACCTTTTTTATCTTTTAGCTAGATTATAATACTGGGTTTCTCTCTTTAAGGTAGAGCCACTTTTCACTTGAATTTCAGAATACTTCCATCATGCTCTTTGTTCACTTTGTTCTTATGTTTGAAGAGGTGTTTTTAAATTGCCCTCTATCAGTTAACTTTTGTTCTGACCAGTTCACAAACCCCAAAAGACCAGGAGTAACTAGACTCCGCTGTAAATACATGAGGTTCTTTTTATTACAAATGATAAGCTGCAGCTTGGGCCCACACCCCCCCACTGCCAAAGCGGTGGGAGCCGAGAGCCCCGTGCCCAGGTTAGTTGGGTGATTTAAAGATTCTGGTCCATCCCAGCTGGCCCAAGGCAGGGGCAATTCCTGCCTGGCAAGCATCTATTGGTCAAAATGCTACATTTTGAATTGATTGGCTATAGGAAGGTCTCCAGCTCCTATAATGAGCTGGTGTCCCTCCCAAGGGGGATGGGCCAGTTTCCTAGCAACTGTATCTTAGTGGGTGGGGAAAGAATGCAGTAAGGCGGTCCTTCCCCTCAGGGCGTTACTAGACTTCTTCACCCGCATAGTTCAGGCCTTAATAATAGCAGCTAATTTTTAATCTTTTTGGTCTCTCACTTTCTCATGATTTTTCCACTTCTTACCATGCTTGAGCAATATAAAAGTGCGATGGAATTCTTGCGTTTCCGTTTCCCTTTAGGGTTATTCAGTGATCGCGTGATTTAGTCAGTGTTGTGCTTTAAGGTGATGCCAGCGATAGCCTGCTGCTCATTGGAGGATGAATGGCGAGTAAGCTGACAGGCGTACTTAATCTTCTGTGCCTGTGCTGCTGTAACCTGGGCCTTGCCACAGTGCCGAGAGCCTTGGAGCCGCTTTGTGGATGTGAGGACAAGGCCTCACAGATACTTCAGGCCAGCCATGGCTTTCTTCAGACAGGTTGGGTGTGGGGAAATCTTAAGTTTTTGACATTTTTTTTCTACCTTTTATCTTTGAAATGTTCAAATTTCCATGAGATATGTTTATTGAATACATGTTCTTCATATAGTTAAATCTGACAGAGTTTTTCACATTTTCTTTGCCTCTGTGTAGAATAATTTTGAGTGACCCATGGAAAATCAGGTTTTACAAGCTGAACTCCTCAACACTGAAGTAGATGTACCTTTTATGCCAATGTCTCCTACAGTACAATTTTCACTTCTAATATAACAATTCTATAATGTCATTTATGTAAATGGTCTATATTTAAATTTTCCAGATTGTCCTTAGTTGTCTAATTTTTTAGATTCTAGACCCCCTGCTCAGTTGTTAGACACTCTGGAGTTGTGCAGTTGTGCTCACTTCCTCACACTCAGATGTAGAATACATGAAAGAAATCCTTGGCCGGGCTACCCTTTCATCTTCACCCCGGAAGGTGCGCAGTTTCTCCACTGTTGATGTGACTGTCCTTTGCTTCCTTAGTAGTTCCATTAGAACTCTTGTGAAATTAACTTTTCTCTTTTTTCCTAGCACGTAATCTGGAGGTATGGAGGTTTGAATGAAATGTTGTCATAGTGTCTGGCATTTGAACACTTGATGCCCAGTTGGTGGCACGTTTTGGAGGCTTAGGAGATCTGGCCTTGTTGAAGAAAGTGTGGAGGTGGGCTTCGAGAGTTAAAAGACTTGTGCCATTGCTAGTTTGATCTTGCTTCATGCTTGTGGTTTCAGATATGAACTCTGAGCTGTTGTACTAGTTGCCATACTACTAGTTGCCTTACTACTGCCATGATTCCCCCTAATGATGGTGGTGATGGACTTTTATCCCTTTGGAACTCTAAGTCAAAATAAGCTGCCTTTGTCATAGTGTTTTGTCACAGCAATGGGAAAGTAACTAACAAAGTAGGGTAATATTTCAGTCTGAGTTTTCTGGTCCTTGATGACCTGTCAGCAAGGGACTTGGTGATCTTTTCCTGAATTATGACTGACCTGGAAATTGTAAAGTAATGGGCTTTCTACCTGTGCCATCTCTTCTACTTTTATACTTGGTACTGCTTGTTAAGCAGTTTTCTCTTTCTCCCCACTCCTCCCTCTAGTGTGTATGTGTACCTGCCTACTAGACTTACATATTTGTACTCCTGCTTATTGAGTGTGCTGAAGGACATTGTCATTCTTTGTTCAGATTGTCCTGGGGGTGGGGCTGGTGTCATTTGTCCAAGCACTGGTGTAAATGGGAATGAGCCAGGAGTCTTCAGAGACTTGTGTGATGGGAGAGCACAGCTGCAGTGGAGGACTCGTTTGAAAAATGCAGGTTAAAGTCTCAGCAGGACCAGGGTTGGTCAGTTTGGAGTGCGTGTCCAGTGTGAATGAAGGCCCATATTCAGTCCTCCTAATCAAGGTAAAATCTCAGGGTAAAACACCAAGGGAGCCATGGTGGCGCTTGCTTGAGTGGAACTGACCCCAGATGTATGTGTTGGGAGCTCTGTCCCAGCTGAGGGCTGTTGAGGGAGATGGTAGGACTCTTAGAGGCAAGGCCCTGCTAGAAGTGGGTCCCACAGGCTGTGAGGCTGGCAAGCCTTGTCCCCAGCCCTTTAGTCGTTTTTCTCTGCTTCCTGGCCACCATAAGGTAAAAGTCTCTGCCCACTTTCCATCATGATATTCTGCTTCTGCTTAGAGCCAAAACAGTTCATTTGGCACACCTTACTGAAAGGATGAACCAAGATAAATCTGTCCTTTAAACTGTTTGTTTCCAGTGTCACAGTGAATGAAACACAAGCCTGCTTGTTGCAGTGTTCTGCCCTGGCCTGGAGTTGGAATGGTTACCCTTGAGCACAGGGCCACAGGGTTGGAAAGCAGCATCTCTAGTTTGCACTTGCAAAGGCAGACTTCTTGTGATAGCCCATCCTAGGAGTGACACCCGTGATGTTGACACTTGAACACTGTCAGTAGCCAGGTTAATAGTTACCTGTTTTGTTGTTATTTTCCTTTTTAGGGATGTTTAGTGATTTTGCCTGGCCATTTGAACTGATATAACATATATGAAATCCTAGTCCAATATATGGTATACAGTAAGCATTTCATAACTTGGTATAAATTGATGTGTTTTCATAACAGTTCTAATTAACATTTGTATATATATATGTTTTCAGAGAGCTATTGCTTACCTTTTCCCAAGTGGTTTGTTTGAGAAGCGAGCCAGGCCAATAATGAAGGTAACCCGAAATACTTACTAAAGAATGTCTTTTAGGTGTTATACAGGCTGCCTAGTAACACTTTACATTTATTTTACAGCACCCTGAGCACATTTTTCCAAAACAAAGAGGTAAGTTTGCTCAAGACTAAGATGATTCGTTTTGTTTTTTGTTTACTACAGTTTTGGGTTACACATCAGCAGTTTCTCACAGTGGATGTGACATAGGTCAAAAATAATCTATATAATAATTAGTGGCCTGAGTTTACAGATTCTGTGTAGGATATGAAAGTTAGATCAAGTTAAAGCTTGTGTGTGTGTTAATGACACACTAATTACTTGCCTTCTGCATCCCACTCGGCATCTGTAAGGAAGCTTTTGGGGGTGTAGATCTGCTGATGACTCATTCATCTCTCATTTCTGTGAAATCTTCCTGTCCTTTTTTAGAGACATAATTTTACTGAATATAGTGTTAATCCTTTTTGTTCTTCTAGCTCCTTGCCTTAGCCTTCTGTGTAGAGAGGGGTCGCAGGCCTATTCCATTGGCTCCACTCCACTTAAGCCTCTTTCTGTGCTAGTGCTTCATTCATTCTTTTAAAATAGCTTTAAACGTGTGTGTGTGTGTGTGTGTGTGTGTGTGTGTGTGTGTGTGTGTGTGT
>NW_026585580.1:19602228-19623573 GCF_907164565.1 Psammomys obesus
TGTGTGTGTGTGTGTGTGTGTGTGTGTGTGTGTGTGTGTGTGTGTGTAGGCATCTGCATAAGCATACAGGCATGCACACATGGAAATCTGCAGACAACTTGGAGTAATTGGTTCTCTGCTTGCACCAAGTAGGTGCCTGGGCTCAAACCTGGGTCATCAGACTTGAGGGCAGATGCTTTACTCACCGAGCCCTCTCTTTGCTCTTTCAAGTAACTTTTATATTGGATTTGTTATAAGTATTTTAAATCTCTTTCTAAATGTCCTATATTTCCTATTTCTCATTTCTTAGATATGATGGATTATAACATTTAACATTTGTTTCACAGTAGCTTGTGGGAAAATGAATGAATGCTGTGTACATGAAATTTGAAGCTATGCTGTCATTTTTACTGCAATCTGTATGAAACACAGTAACTCGTACCAAGTGGCTTTTCTGACTAATGTTTGGACTAGCAGCAATTTATTCTTCCCTTTCTTGCTGTCTTCTCTTTGCTCCAATTCTTTAGGCTTCCCGCCTATTTCTCTCCATCCCTTAGTTCTCTTAGCATGTCTTAAGAGTTTTGTCTCTTCTGCCCTCTGAGGTCTCTTGGATCCTCGAAATCATACCAGTTTCTCAGTATTATGTTCTCGTTATTACTAGCAGCAGGAATATGACATAGAAGCTTCAGGCCACCCTTGCAAAATGCCCGTGTGTGATTTTTGAAAGTACACCAATATTGCTAGACCTGTCTGACATTGCAGCTAAGTGTATTTAACAGTGTTCCTTTAGAAATAGCAGAAGTTCTGCTTTCTGCTGTCAATTTATTGTAGTTTTTATACAATAAGTCAGTTTGTAGGCATTTAGTAAAGTAACAATGAACTTTAGATTTAGATAGATTATGGTAGTTGTACCACGTTGTTTATTGAAAGATGGAAGCATCTAGGATGAGTTAATGGAAAGCACCTTTCCTGTAAAGTGGTAAAAATATAGGGGAGAATAAAGATACATACCAGGTTGATGACAGAACCAAGAAGGTGCACTGATACTAGACAACCTGGAATTGGAGGAGGCTGGGGATGGTTTAGTGAGACATGAGTGTTAATTTGTATTGATAAAACCTATTGCTCAGTAGTGGGTTTGATGACCTTGAGCCTTTCTGTTCCAAGCACTTAGCCTTGAAAGGTTAGAAAGCAGTGCTGTTAAATAAGGCTAAAGAATTCAAATAATGTGTCATGGTTTTGTAGCTGTAGACACAAACCCAAAGAATGTCTGCATTCTATGCAGATGGCTACCGAATAGTAATACAATTTTGCATAGTGAAATGAAACATTGAGAAAAAATAAGCAAAGCCCCAAGAGTAGAAGTTTTATCAGTTAAGTTCTCTGATTTAAAGTCAGTAGAACTCTATCACTGTTGGATCAAAGAAGCAAAGTTGCAGTTACACACTCTTTGGAAGTATTGACAGCTCCCATCAAGTTCTGTAGAATACACTCGTTGAGGGAGGGGGGATGGAGAGAGAGAATGTGTGAGTGGACCTTGGTCTCCTGTGTGCCAGGCAGACAAGTGCTTTACATGAAGCTTCTGTGGTCCACTATAACATTTTTAAGTGGCAGCCTTCACAGGCTGCTCTAAGAACATAAGCTAGCTAAACTGTCTGAATATAAAACAGTAACGTCATGCAAATTGGAAAACTCTTCTAACATATAACAACAGCATTTATTGAACCTTAGAGTAAGCCAGGCACAATTCTAAGTGCTTCATGTTTTATCTCAAAACTTTCCTAACAGCTTTTTTAGGTACAATTATTTGCCCCATTTGCCTAGACAGGAAGTGGCTGGGCATGTAGCTTGGCTCAAGTAGTGACAGGAATTAGATAAAAAGTAAGTAAAACTCCCTACCCCTCATTGCAACACCTGGAAAAAACAGGGTTTTTTTGTATATTTTTTTTGTTCATTGTATATTCTTAGCTCACGTAGAACCTACTATGTAGACCAGCTAGCCTGAAATTCAGAGAGATTTGCCTCTGCCTCCTGAGTGCACAAGTAGAACACTTTAAGAGACTACAAGAGCATTTCTCTCAGAATTTTAAGTATGGCTTAACACCAGTTGATGTATTAATGTAATTCTCTTTTGATTCAAGGAGAAAACATTTACATAGAGAAAACAATTAATAAAATAAAGCCATTTATTTTTGGTAAAAAGGTTCCAACTACAAATGTAAAGAAGCCTTCTTGGTTTGAGTAGGACTTTTCATGACAAAATAGAAACATCAAATCTTTAAATATGTCATTAAATCCCATTGCATTCAGATACAGCATACATCAGTTATCAACAGTTCTTTGGCAGCTTAACCATTATAATTTTAGAGGAAACACATGGGCCTGGGTGTTTATGCAGCTCAGCTGCAGATGCCTAGCATGCATGAGGTTCCATCCCCAGCACCATGTACACAGTAACTGTCTTAAAAGAATAGGTCAAAACCAAATACTTAGGGAAATTAATGGCACACAGGACCATGTGGCAAATTCAAAGCCACAGGAGACAAAAGCCATGGATGTAGATCAGTGATGAGGAGCACACCTAGCATGTGCAAGGCTCTGAGCCCAGTCCTTAGCAGCAGAACAAATTACAAGAATGCCAGGAAGCCCATCACTGTTCCTGGACTATGGTTGCTTGCCGAGAAAAACTGATAAAGTGTAAGCAAGAAACTGTACTGGAGCGCTACTGTGAGGTTATTATTTGGGTGTCTGAATTCACAACATTAAAATGGAATTGCTCTGAAAATTTTAAGTCATGTTCTTTATAAAAAGTGCTTATGCCTCAGAAGAGCTGAGGCTGAAATGTAAAACACGGAAATTATGTGAGGATATTGCCACCCAGTGACATAGTGGCCAAAATCACACAAGGGAAAAAAAAAAAAATCATGGGGTTTGATATGGTGCTAGCCCATGAATTTGCTATCTTTTTATTTGGGGAGATACAAACCATCTTAGAAAAACTATGGTAATGCATGTTTATATATGCGTGTAGACGTGGGAAATTTTGTGGTTTTTAATCCATTTAAAAAAATATTGGCCATGATGTTTACAGACAATGAATTCTAAATTAAGACATTAACATATGCCAAATTCTGAAGCCAAAACTGGCGATTCACTCTTACAGTCCCAAAACTCAGAAGGTTGAGGCCGGAAGATTACCAGGAATCTGAAGTCAGCCTAGGCTACAGAAAGAGGCACTATATCAACCTTAACCATCTCCCACCTTAAAAAAAAAAAAGCAATCAAAGAAAAATTACCCTTTAGAACCATAGACAGATGATACAGCTAGTAATATTTTATTTTATAAGTCTGAATGTGCCTGTGTGTATGTGTGCCACATTCATGCAGTGCCATGGAGGCTGGAGGAGGGCATCAGACCCTCTGGTGCTAGAGTTATATACAGTTAAGAGCTGCCATGTGAGTGCTGAGAACCAAGTCCTGAGACAGAGTTTTCCTGTGCGACCTAGGCTGCCACAAAACTCAGATCCTCCTTTCAGTGCTTCAGGTGCTGGGATTACACCCAGGTGAGGTTCAGAAGTACCTCAGCAGCGAGCAGACAAAAGACTGGGAGTTGGTGTCTCAGTTTGTCCAATGGTTATGAAAGGAATCTGCTATGACTCCTTCGAGGCCCCTTCAGTTGGTGGCTGCTTTAAGCTCTGAGTGGTTGGTGACGATGGCGTTGGAATAAATGACAGGACAAGCAGATGAGCTGCAGTGGACCTCCTTTGGAGGTCCGGATGCACTCACTGCCAGTTTTCACCTGGAAGATGTAGGACCGAGTATTTTATTCTAATAAAGTGATTTGAGTTTTCTTATGAGATTTTATTTTAAACAAATGAAAAATCTATTTTTTAATAAAATCTATTTTATTTTTAAATAAAAATATTTAATAAATATATTGTTTCATGCTAATTGATAAGAAACAGTAACTCCTAAACATTTACATATAAAATATGCTAAATAATGAATTTTGAGTATGAATACTTTTGATATTTTAGACACTTTTGATATGCTAATCTGAATCACAAGTGTATCCCATATTGTAGTTAGACTCAAAGTTTGCTTTATCTCTGCATCTTTGTTTTTATTAGCAATCCAGTGGGGAGAAGATGGCCGTCCGTTTCATTTCCTCTTCTATACTGGCAAACAGTCATACTATTCATTAATGCATGTAAGTATATTCATTATAAGCTATACAGCTATTCTGGAGACTTCTTTCTGTGTCAGCAATCTTGTGCTGCCTCTGCTATTGCATCAGAATGTTCATCCGTAAGAGAAAGTCGAATGTGCTCACAAGTTCAAGTCCTCTCTGGCCAAGGGGGCCTGGTGCAGTCAGGACTGTCTACCTCCAGACAGATACTGCTTCACTTCTGCTACTCCTGTTAAAGTTGGGCCTTCCATTGGTCAGTGCAGTGTGCGCCAGAGTCTAGGCCACAGCAGCCAGGCGCTGATGTCCTACTGTGCTTCGAGTATACTAGAAAACTTGCCTTGCTGCCATCAGAGAGAGTTGTTTGATAGTGTGCGAATTTGAGGGCAGTCCCCAAAACTGAGAAAAAAGTTGGATGCCAGTATCCATTTTTTAAAAGACAGAACCATTTTATTTTTAGAACATAATGTCAAGTTCTGTTTTATCCATAATGTGATTTTTAAAGCTATAGAAATATTTATGGGGCTTTCCCCATCCTCGGTCAGAGGCTGTAGCCGCTGCGCTTATTCCTCAGCCTTTGGACTATCTGCTGTTTACTTGTGCTTCACAAACCCAACGGATGAAATCCCACTTGTCGGGTACATTTATTTCTGGGGGAAAAAAAGAAAACCTTCTTTTTGCTTTTTGTTGACCTTGGGCAAATGAGCTTCTTGCCCTGGCAGAAATGAAATGAATGACAAATGTAGAGTGTGTCTTTGCTGAGTAATGGGGCTGTGCTCCAGCTTCCACGGAGGCTCCACGTACAGCCTGCGGCTGCCCAAGGACCCCTGCTGCTCATTTAAATAGGTATGTCAAATCTGCCTCCAAACGCTGCTGGTTTGATCTGTGGTAATATTTGTGAAGGTTCCATATGGACTTGAGCCCCCTGCAGTGCTAAGAAATAATGTACAACGCTTCATGGTGCAGACGCAAATTTCCCTGAAAAGGGGTGCAGTGCTGCGCTTTAGCTGTCGGAGGGGATGATGGAGCTGACGCGCTAGGCCTGTCAACTTGTTACACGGATGGGCTGCACGCAGCGAAGCTGCGGAAAATCTGTGCCTTTTAACTTTTCTACTTAATCACGGTTGTAGCATCGCCTTTAGACTGTATGCTACATTAATTCTCTTCCTGCCTTCTGCCTTCATCCCAAGTTTCACGGAAAAAAGTAAAGCACACAGGTCTCACAGAGGAGCCTTATCAAACAGCTGTCATCTGGCAAGCCATTTGCATTTGTTTTGGCTGAAATGGAGCAACCCAAGGGCAAGATATTCTGTTGCATTCCATCATAATGAAGAAATTACACATTGTGTAAGAGGTGGCTTTATTTTTAGTTTGCTTGTGTGCTTTAAAAAGTATTGCTCTAGAAACTGACGAGATAGAATTTTACCATACTTTGACCAAAATGTCAAATTATATATGACTAATAAGAGCTCTTCCCCTGGACCGGGCTGGGTTTTATTCCTCATAGAAGAATTCTTTGGGCTTTTAAATTTTGTTAACTCAGGAAATTCTAAATGTTGGCCAGGTACATCAGCATCACTTACGGCAGATGCCATTAATTAGAGCTGCAGTCACACCCATGTCGTCTCTTAAAGCATACAAATCAGCAGCTTCTGAGGTGCTCGGACTTTGAAATCACAGCTGCATGTTCACTGCTCAGCCT
This sequence comes from Psammomys obesus, assembly GCF_907164565.1. Classification (NCBI taxonomy): domain Eukaryota; kingdom Metazoa; phylum Chordata; class Mammalia; order Rodentia; family Muridae; genus Psammomys; species Psammomys obesus. Next base: position 19,608,096 of record NW_026585580.1, read on the forward strand.
GCAGAAGCACTTTCATGCTGAAGTGAGCACTGCACACCAAGTCCAACTGAAACAGACCAGTTCGCAGGCTTGCTCTCCTTTGTTCTCTAACGTCCTGCAGTGGGGGTATTTTCCCTCTGTCCCCAGGCAGCACGGGAAACAGCCTCTGTAGACTGGCTGACTGCAAAGCCTCAGGAATGAAGCTTTGTTGCTACCATTTGGTTTTGCCAGTATAGTTTTCTGTGAGGATGACACTCAGGGAAAAAGGGAAAAAGACACTCAGCCAAGCAGCCTTTCTCATTCATGTCTGTGACTGGCTATTATTGTGTGAGGCAGGGCAGTCCATGGTCAGACTTTGGACAAGGAAACTGATCTCATGCCTCTGTGCAGTTATGTGAGGAGACCTTTCTGAGCTCCATTAACCTTTCTTATTGCCTGCAGTTGAGCTGAGTCTTTTTAGTATAGAAGGCTGTTTGCATAGTAAGTATGTATACCTCTTTATAGCCAGTCTAAGACAGCCCTAATGCACACTGCATTTAAGAACAGAATATAAGCTAGGTATGGTGAGACATATCTTAATCCCAACACTTGGAAGGCAAAGGCAGGTGGATCTCTGAGTTTGAAGCCAACCTGGTTTACATAGTGAGTTCTAGACTAGACAGGACTACATAGAAAGATGCTGCCTTTAAAAAAAAAGAGTAAAAGCAGTATATATCTTGGCATGACACATGCATATAACCTCGGCATTTATACGGCAGGGGCAAGAGAATTGCTGCAAACTCAAGGTCAGTCTGGTCTGCCAATAGAGAAATTTAGCAAGACCCTGTCTCAAATCTAAAAGAGGGGGCTAGTATATGATGCTTTAGTGGATACTGTTTCCAGTTCATGTACAGTTGGCTCATCAATTTTTTAGGAAGTAGTGAAATTTTTGAGAAAATGCGACAATGAAAAGAAACATGTAGCTTATTTGTTCCTATCAGGAAATGAAATATGATGGAAACATGTAAAGTGAAGGAAATCTTTCTGATCTGTGGGGTGCTCCTACTTTGTCACACTCTGAGGGTTCATTTATAGGTCAATTGGACCCCCAGTTTTGCTCTGGATCTAGTGATTCCTGTGTCTTCAGTTAGCAAGATGTACATATTTAATAAAGAAGTATAAAACCATCTTGACACAACTTCTTAAACAACAAAAAGTGGTTTCAAAAGGTAAGAGACTTTCTGGGTTTTGCAGAGTGGCACTGAATAGCTGAAAGGGCCTAGGTGCTTGACAGCATTGCCTGGACCTGCCTTCTTTACTGAAAATTTATGGTTTCCATTCCCTCAGCAGCCATTTAAACAGTAAGACATGTATACTCCTCAGGCATGAGAAGCTGCAGCCTAGATTTCAAGAACAGAAGGAAAGAGAGAAAATAAAAGAATTTTCCTGAAAAAGCTGAGCAAAGTTATAGGACAGAGAAGCATTTCTAAGGATGTTTTATGTGTTTGTTTGTAAAAAGAAAGTAGGGCAATGGCTTGGTGGCACACCACTTACCTAAAAAATGTGAGGCTCTGGGCTCTATCCCTAGCACTGCGAAATGGAATTGCTGTAGAGCAGATATGCAAGCCATGGCTGGTCTAGAGAGACCCTGTATGTATGACTCAGTGGGATGGTCAGAGGGCTGGGCCAGGCGTGTAGGCGGCTGCAGCCTGTCGCCTTCGCCCTGCTCTCCTGGAACAGCGTAAGCCTGCCCAAGATGACTGTCTTGGTGGCAGATGTAGTAATGGACTGTGTTTTGGGGAGCACTTACTAGAAGTTGAGAGTTGGGTTAGGTTTTTGGGCCTTGTTTTTTGTTTGTGTTTAACTTAGCTATGATAACAAGAAGATGTTTCTTTGGCACAATTTTGTGAATTTTAGTTAATGGTAAGCTGACCACTATTCTTTTGGACATGTGCCAGAGGACTGTTCATCTTGCAATAGAGAAGTGAAAAATAAAGGAGACCAGGGGCTATGGTTCCTTTCAGAGTTGTGCGTCAATGGCCAGATTCCGTAGCTTCCGTTAGGTGTCATCTTCCACCCTGGAAACAAAGCCTTCATACATGGGCCCTGGTTTGCCGGAGAAAATAGTATCCAGACTGTAACAAAGTCATTTGCTCACTATGGGATGTGGTTATCTGACTCTGACATGGGGACCCTGCAGGAATTATTTTTGGTTACTTTATTGGGTTCCTTTTCCTACTACCCTTCTCCACCCCAAATCCTTCCAACCTCCTGACACAAGATAGGAGAGAAAGAAGAGTAGAGAGAAAAGGGGTGTCGATTAGATTACTTCCTGCTCCTTGGGGCAAGTTTGATCTTTGTATTCAGGCTATCCCTACCCAGCAACAAGCACTATAGCAGCCAGCAAGAGCAACAGGGGTGGCAGTAGCTGCTCTTGGGTCTCTGGCATTGATAGGCCCTCTGCAGGGTCCCCAGAATTTCAAATGTAAATTTGTTTTCAGCTGGCAGGATCATGCCCCTGCTAGAGCACAAGACAAACCATGGCTGCTGTAGACATTCTGCAGCAGTCCCATATCCCACACCTGGGATTAAAACAAAAACATATTCATACAACATTTCTGTGATTTCAAAGAAACCAAAATTCTCACTACGGGGGCCCCTTTGTCAAATTTATTTACTAAGACATGACTGGAGTGCCCTTTCCCTGAAATGCTTTCAAGAAAGAACTTGAGACTTAGTGGGTAGACTTTGGAAGTGTTGCATGTTGTACGCCGGGGACTTCTACTAAGAGGGTACTTAGTAAGTACCTCAGGAAAGATTGTGAATAAAGGAATCTGTACGTCTTAAACCTTGTTACTCAAGAGATATGGCCTGCAGTCCTTTGTACCCATATGCTTTTGATATCTCATGAAACCTATGCTAGGACAGGTTATGCAAAATAGTGAAGTCTGTAAATTGTGCTTGCCATCATTACTCAGATACACTTTCTCCAAAGCATGGAGATAAACCCTTGGTTTTAGGCCTGCTATAACTCAGCATTCAAGAATCTTTACATAAGCAGAGCTCACTCAGACCTTTAGGAGAGATCAGACATAAAACTGTGAAAACCAGAGTAGAAACTTAGTATCATGTAGAAACTTCACCTATATTTTGCAGCTAATGGAATATTTTCAGAATGCTACTTTAAATTGATGGAACTATGTGGTTCCTGACCACCCCCACCCCCATACACACACACACACACACACACACACACACACACACACACACACACACACACACGGGAAATGAAGGACTAAATAGCTCATTATATACTTATACTGTTGGGCTAAATTTAAAAAAGAAGTACAAAGGAAGAATGAAAAGCTGTCACTCTGATCTGTATACGTTTTATAAACAGGGTCTGTTTGCCTTGTGAAAAAGTCACTGGCATTTCAGAGATTCTTCTGCCTCTAGAGTGGGCTGCTTGATTGGGCCACTAAAGACAGCAAGCCAGCGTCCTGGGACAAGGTGCTATGGCTTTTGTACTTGGCTTAAATGTTTCTAGATGTTCCTTGTGACCATTTGGTGAATGTTTAAACCTCTTGGATCTTGTGCTGCTGTCTTTAAAAATGCAATTAAAAACAGCTGTGACCAAGTAACTGTTTGACAACTGCATGGAGGGATTGTTTTTAAAAAGCTGTATACCATTGTGCGTGTGCGTGTGCGTGTGCGTGTGTGTGTGTGTGTGTGTGTGTGTGTGTGTGTGTGTGTTCAGTACTCAGGTACCTTTAATGCACATTTTCTTAGTATATGAATAATTTCTATTGTATCCCTTATATACTCAAAGCATGCATTTAGGAAAAAAATGTTTTAAAAATAGGATTTAACTTGCTGCCTCTGTTAATTTGATGGGATCATTTCTTTTGTAGTGGTTCAGATACTATAATGAATGGCTTTAATTTGAGAAGTAAAAGTCTGAGATACTAGTTGTAAGCATTGATGTCCTTGCTGCTGGCAGTGGACTTCGCAGAGTGGCACATGTGGCGAGGACTCTTGTGGTTTCGTTTTGAATGACCTTTTGGATAGGTAGACCATTCACAGAGGGGTGGCACAGGTCTGCGAGTCAATTGCAACTTGAGGTACATCAAAACCTCTCTGAATTACATTGGTGCTTATTTTGTGTAATTTTTGTTTACACCAGCGGTCAAAACACTTGAGGTGATTATTACTGAAATATTAATTCTCTGTGATTCTTTAACAGAGTATGAACTGTCAGTGATTGAGCAGTCTACAATGGCAATTACTGTTGCTTACTATTTTGTATGCCAGATACAACTGACTTTTCCTACGCTGCCCTTCCAGTGGACTGTCATTTGTTGACCCTTCCTAAAACTGGAATTTCTACATGATTAGTATAACCCAAACAAATTGTGGAAGGATACTGAGAGTCATGCTGCTCAGGCTCCAGGAAGGGTTTTTGGTTTAAGAATTCCTTTTCTCACCCTGAGCATCTGGTATTTTCAAATTAAGGCACCTTCCAAATTTGACTCATACATTATGGAAATCGGGTGGCACAAGGGGTGGATAGGCTTGCTTTGATTTTATGAAATATTAATCATAGCTGTGATTAATGATTCAGCATTTCACATCTGGGTTATTCCTGTCATATTTGAAATTACACTATTAAGTACAGTATATAAGCTTAGTTAGGTGGGGTCATTCGAATTCTCTAGTGTCCCTTAAAAATTAAGTAGAAATGTAATAATATACCAAAAGCTACCAGTGATAATGTGTGATGTTGACAGTTCCTGGCATATTTTATGCCCCCAATGATTTTTCTATGCAAATCGGAACACATTTCTTCAGGGAATTGAAGCTATAGAATTTACTTCCCAGAGAACCGATGTTTTTAGCTAACCACAAGGCAAACTCTGAAGAACCGTTTCAAACACTAAGAGAATCCATGGAAGTAGAACATTAACAGTGCTTTCACTGATTTGACTGTTGGAAGCATTTTTGGCCATTGCTATAGGCTGGGCACTGTGCTAAGTTCTTTGCATTCTTTTTCTTATGAAAAGAGTGTATGCAGCTTGGAGAGTTGGTCAGTGTAGATGTGGCTGTGTGCTAGAGGCTCTGGAATCATGTCCCAGAACCTCTTGCTTAAGAAGCCCAAGGAGCAGAAAGTTACTGGGTTTTGCCCAGTCCAGACATTGGTCATCAGTGAGCAGAACTCACTGTGCTTGACATTTAATGCACACTTGCCATGTTTTCTTTTACATTTCTTTACAAAATCATATGTGAGTAGTTATGAGTATAAACATCACCAGAAGAAAATGGTGTCGTGAAAGAATGGTTATAGGAAAATATAGACTTAAAGTGAAAATTAGGCTGACAAAATGGCTTGGAGTGAAGGCACTTGCTGAGTTAAATCCCTGAAACCCACGTGGAAATGGAAAGGGAGAGCAGGCTCTTCAGAGGCATCCCCTGGCCTTCCCACATGGAGTCACATACCAACCACATACATGCTTACACAATAATACATAGAAATCTGAAAAAAAAAATTTAGTGAAAACTGCTTGAAAGCCATTGAAAATGGTGAATTCACCAGCCTGGATTTTGAGGTGTCTTACAGTAGTTACAGTGTTACAGTAGGTAGTGTTGCAGCAATTACAGCTAGTGTTACCGTCGTTGCAGTGTTACAGTAGTTGCAGCGTCATAGTTCAGGTGTCACAGTAGTTACAGTGTTACCATGTTACGGTGTTGCCTATTACAGTAGTTAGTGTTGCAGTAGTTGTGTTACCGTAGTTTCAGTGTTACAGTGTCACAGTAGTTACGGTGTTGCCGTGGTCACAGTATTACCACAGTGACAGTGGTTGTGGTGTTACAGTAGAGTGTTGCAGTAGTTGCGGTGTTACAGTAGTTACAGTGTTGCAGTAGTTGCTGTGTTACAGTTGTTACCGTGTTAAGTGGTTTCAGTGTTACATTTGCTACCGTGTTACAGTGTTGCAGTACTTACAGCTAGTGTTAGAGTAATTGTCTTGGTTAATGTAGAAAGTTAAAGAAACCCCTTCAAGGGGAGGAAGGTGTGTTCTGAGCTAGTGTTCTCATAAGTCACATATCCCTGTCTGCCTTTGAAGATCATGTCTCCAGCCGTTGCAGTCTCAAGTCCAAAACTAGCCGACTCCTTCTTTGCCTGAAGCACCAGCTCAGGCAGTGCCACTTGCACGCTGACATGCTGTCTGTCCACTTGGTAAACATGAGGGAGCTTCCTGTCATGGAAGGCTTAACCTATTGAGAGTGTTGAGAAGTCTTGAGAACTGCTTTTTAGAAACTAGTGTGCTGAAAACATTTTGGTCTGCTACTACTTGGGGTTTCACCCTAATGCAGCTTTTCTCAACCTTCCTGATGCAGCCCCCAACCATAAAATTGTTTTCATTGCTACTTCATAACTGTAAATTCATTGCTGTTATGAATTGTAATGTAAATATCTGTGCTTTCTGATGGTGAAAGGGTTGTTCAACAGTCCCTGTGGGGTTGTGACTCACAGGTTGAGAAACACTGTTTTAACAATGTTGTGTTAGCTGTGGAGAAGCCCAGTGACAGCATTTGCTTAGCATGATCAGTTCTGAGTTTAGTCACTAAGCTATAGGTGTCATAAATTCACTGGGTCTAAAGGGCATATAAGTTAGGACTTTTTTCTTAAGAAAAATTTGTATCCTATTTGTGAAACTGCAGGAAAAGACATAGTTTTCAGGAGTTTTGTTGTTTTAACCATACTCAGGGAGGTGAAATGTAGAAGTTGTTACAGACATTTTTAAGTTAGTTAAAGTAAGTGTAAACTCTCATTGAAATTTCCGCCCCTTTGTTCAGAGGAGAACTAGTTTTACTAAAACACATTTTCATCATATATACTCTGAAACTAGATTGAGGAAGGGGCACTAGCATAAGGGGTACTCAAAAATGACAAAATATATTATCAAGAACATTGTACCATCCCTCTCATGTTAGCTGTGTATCTTGTTTGCCTTAGGAAGTATATGGAAAGGTCCTCCAGCTAGAAAAACACAGAGATCCACTTTCAGAAAAAACTGAGTTCAGGTAAGCTCTTGTCTTCCATTAGTAACATGAGGCCTGAAGTTTGCACAGTATTTCAGCATTAGTCACTAAAGTTAAGCTTCTAAATGTGTGATTTTTATTTAAGGGGAAGCATGCAGAGCTTATTTTTTATGTTACCTCATTACAAATATATGGATTAAATGGTATTTAATCATTCTTTTGGATTATGATGTACTCAGTGTTTTGTATATAGCTGATCAGTCAGCTCCATCAACCTGTGCATCCAGCTTTGGACGGACCTGCTCACATATTTGTTGTACAGAAGATGTCTTAGTTGACTTGTTCAGCTTGTGGCTGTGGCTTTGGGGTTTTGTTGTTATTATTTGTTTTGTTTTAATTGGGACTTTATTACTACCTCAGTTGATAGGAAAACACTGTACTGTGTATGTCTTCTGAGTAAATTACTTAGGCACAGTTTCAAGCTTTAGGGAGTCTGGTAACTTTTAACTGAAGTTTTGTAATAACACATGAAACGCTTAAAATAAAATGTTTGCTCACAGTGTCTTTTCTAAAGTAGACTGAGGAAATGGAGTACTTCTCCAAAATGGTGTATGCGGGAGTACTCCTGAATAACATGAAAATGTGTCTCCACATCATAAATTGCTACTGTGTGTAGAATCTTTTGTGATAGAACTCTAATTGCATGCTTAATTAAAAATATATGTGATATTTTAACAGAGACCTGATTGGCAGCAGATGGCTGATTAAGGAGGAACTAGAAGAAATGTTAGTGGAAAAACTGTCAGATCAAGATGTGAGTAATTAATCTTTTTAATTTAAGGGGACCTGTGTCATGAGAATGCAGACAATTGCTGTATTAAGATCCTAATAGTGATGCTCCTCAGAGCCAGGTGTCCCCAGACACTTACCCTTGTTCTTATACAGCCCTTGTTGATTCTGCAGTCAGGAAAGTGTCACGTCTCGTCTCCAGATCCTCCTCTTCCTTCTGAAAGTGCTCTCATGTCTCCCTACCAGTTGTTTTAGGGAGCAAAGCAGATGTTGGTTTTTGGTCTTTTCAGTAAGGCCAGTAGTTAATTTTATAAGCTAATAATGAATACAAGGAGCCATCAAGTAGAAAAGGATTCAGCCATCTGTAATCTCCTGGTTTACCTCATTCATATGCCTGGTCTACACGGGCAGTGGATTTTATCTTAGGAGCTACACATCAGCTGTTTCACAGACACTTTAGAATGCTGGCTCATGGCTATATTTTTCTAAAACTCACCCCAGATCTGACATAGAATCCTTGGAGAGCCACCCAGGAATCCAAGGTGAAAAAACTCCCTCAGTGACTGTGCCCTGTAAAGTTCGTGGCCCCGCTTTAGGGGCAACGAACACTTAATTGTGTTTGTTGTGTTGAGTTTTCTAATGTCGCTCAGCATTATCAGAGGAGGTTGGACTTGTTACATATTTAGATGTAAATTTATACTCAATAGGCCCTGCTGTGCCAATGGCTAGTACTGATGATGCCTTGCCAACCTACAGGGTTTAAGTTGTGTCCATCGCTTGTTCTCATTTAATACTGGAGATGTCAGTGGCTGGGAAAGTTGCAGTTTGCTTAGACAAGGTGTCAGGGACTTTGCTGGTGGCAGTTCTGGAAGTGATTGGTAGGATCTTGACTGCGGAGCCCTGCTGTGCAGGAATTGAATTGGAAAGATCTGCTTCTTCAGTGAATGCATCATTTCATTTTCTTCCTGTTTTTCAGCCACCACTTTGATTTTTGTAAAATTTGTGGATTTCTGTCTGCTTTTTTCATTTTGGAAGTTCTCTAAGGCGTTCTCTAAGCATATAGCTATGAGAGCAGACCACAGCTTAGGTGGTAACCCTCTATGCTTTCAGAGTGTCTGATATTAGCAGAAGTCCTGGAACGTGTGTCTGTGAGAGAGCTGAGGGTAGTGGTAGTAGACGGTGGCCTCCTGAACCATAGCCTAGTTCGTGAGCAAAGCCGTGTCATATGCAGTGACCCACTGAAGGTTTGTTAAGGTCCTTGAGAAGGAACTTTGAGAACAGCTTACTGCAAAGACAGCTGTGTAACGGGGGGGAAGCGGGAAAGCCTAGCAGCATGGACCATGGACCCTGGCTTGGAATGTACATGCCTTCCCTTTTATTCCTGTCTCCAGGACGTTGTATATCAACAGCTGTTTAAATTCTCATCAAAATGGTGAGATTCTTAAATATTTCATGTTGTCATTGATGGCTTTCCCCGGAAAGGCGAGTGTGGCAAAGTTGGGTGTGACTTTGGGGTTGGCAAGGAACAAATAAGTCATCAAAATCTGGGCTCCACGATCCATATTAACTAAGGCTCTTAAGTGTAGTTGTTCCTTCTCCACAGACACTCCAGAGTGATTATTCTGACTTCTAATTTTAAGGGTTAATACCAAGTTGTTTACTTTCTAATCACATGTTCAAGAACTATTAAAAAAAAATGCACAGAGTAGCAAGGATAATTTATTTCAAGAGGTTGCCCTTTAAGTCAAGTATCTCTTGAATTTTTAAATAGCTTGATTGTTCGGTTTTAAAGGAAATCATAAACATTAAAGTAACACAGCTTGAACAGCCAAAAATATATTTGCCAAATGTATTATGAAATATAACTTAAGGAGAACATTTTCTCAAAATCAGACTTTTGCTATTTATAACTGACTGGAAAATATTTCTAATGTTCCTTTTGAAGCATTTTTATTGACCGAATAGAAGTTATTCTTTTGAAGATAATCTAAATATTTTTAAAATAAATTTAAATATCAATTTCATAATTTCCTAATGCAGAGAAAATGATTTTTGAATGATAAATCCCTTTGTTTTTTGAGAGGAAAGCTTAAGTACTAAAGACCCATGGAGAAAGGGATGCATCCGCACGCTGTTTTAAAGCAGCATGAAGATGCAGAAGTGTCATCCTGTCAAAATTCATCAAGACAAGCAGCATTGGAAAGATCAAGTATACAAAAATAGCAAAACTTTAGCAAATGCAATTACACTTGCTGCTTCTAATGAATTCTATTGTCTGCAGTATGCGCAGTTCATTCGACTGCTGGAAAAGTTATTGACATTGCCATGCGGTCCTGCCGAAGAAGAATTTGTGCAGAAGTTCCGCAGAAGTATAACTATTCAATCAAAAAAGCAACTGATTGAACCTGTGCAATATGACGGGCGAGGCCTGGCCTTCAGCACCGGCACAGGTAATGACCCTCCACAGCGAGGCTTCGGCTCTCCAGTCAGGACTCACACGCTGCTTGTTCTTATGCTGTTGCTCTCCAGGACCCATTTGCTTTGTTGGTCATTGCTATGCTACATTGGGTTTCCTAATTTTAAGGTCCTATGGGTGGGGGCTGTTCTTTAAACTGAACTTAGAATGTTGCAAGAGAAAGAGCGGACCCACAGCTATGCAATCATTAAACTACTTCATGTTTTCAACTGGTAGAATCAACAAAATATTTGTGATAAGGGATTGTTCTCAGAACTGCAAATGCTCAGTGAATCTGCGTTTCAGACTTAAACATTTAACGGGAAAGCCCGAGGCCTCAGCCCCACTCTCCTGGGTTAGGAGGGCGTGAGGGTGGCGGTAGACACGTTCCTTTTGAGATTTTCTTAAAGATTTAACCTCATTGATTTTTCAAGTTACCTTTGAATGTCACCTCTCTTAAGGATTCCTGTCCACTCTTCCAGTTGTGTAGATCAGGCCGGCCTTTAACTCACAGAAATCCACCTGCCTCTGTCTCCGAGAGTGCTGGGATTACAGGCGTGCACCACTGTTCCCGGCTTGATTCATTTTTATTATAAGAAACGTAATATGAGGTGATTGCTGTTTCTGTAGCAAGACAAATGAATGCAAATGACTTGGTTTTTGAAACAAATTTTAAATCATTTGCGTTTCTGAAATGGAACTGAAGAACATAGTTGCCTCACAGTCAGTTTTGTTACCTAGAACTCTCTCTCTGCAGGCTCACATGGTAGGGAAAGTGATCTTACTCTGGCCCTCTGAGGCAGGACCCTGAACCACTCATGGCTTTTCCATCCCTGCAGGCAGGAGGAAGAGCGCCACAGCAGAGGCCGTTGTCTATGAGCATGGAAGTGGGAAGATCCACGTGAACGGAGTTGATTATCTGCTTTACTTTCCCGTCACACAGGACAGGTGTGGGTTTGATTCCTGCTTTTTAAGAAAAGCATGCTTTATAATTCATCATCATAATTAAGAAGACCCGCAGTTTTCTGAATGTTTATCTGAAGGATTATTTCTCTGTACTAAGAAACCAGCTAAACAAAAACTATTGCTATTTTTCTAGGTCGTTTTTCAGATTTTTAGAAAAACATTCCTAGAAGCCCCTATTAATTGACTCATTTTGTCGGATCCCACTGGAATTTGAATATTGTGAGGCTTATCTCGCGTTCTGAAATGCAGAGTATGCCAAAACATAAGGAAAGCACACCTTCTGACGAGAAGACAGGTGTTCACAGAAAGCAGCAACCCCAGCAACCAACTCTGGCTCCTTAATTGACAAGGCTGAAAAGCAAGGGGAAGTAAGAGCAGGTCTCTGTGGCTTACACTGCAGAGAAAACATTATGAAATGTCTGCTGTGTCCCCTTCAGCTTTCTCCTGCTGGGGGAGTTAATTGTACATGTATAGAGGAAGCAAAGAAACCTGGGGTGTGTAAAGTCAAAATACAAGTTTTGCTCCATTGATGATGCTGTGTGTGTTATCCCAGAGAGGTTGACATTGTCCTAACAGGCATTGGACATCTTTGGTCCGCTTGTTCTCCTCCCCTTGGAGCTCTGAGGGAGCCGCCATGTAGAGCTCTTCCTGATGATGGTTATCACTTCAGGAGTGGGTTTGTGTAGCAGGAGCTAAGGCCTGTCTCCTAGCTTCTACTTTGTTTCCGGAGAGTGCTGATGCATAAAGGGGCTGAGCTCCTCACACCATGCTTGTGTGAGGAAGCAAGGGTTCTCCTGAAGTGACAGAGTAGTAGCTACCTCAGGAAATGTGCGTTTCTTGTCTTTGTATGTGTTCCTCTGTCAAGAAGGACTTGGTTCTTTACTCTGCGATCACCCACACTGAAATAGATGGAAGAAGCTTAGGGAAGGCCAGGGGCCCACAGCGCAGAGCGGTGGCTTCACTAGCAACAGCAAGGAGTGGCAGTTGGTGGGCGGCCTGCCTGTTACTTGATGTTCAGATGCAATTCCTGATGGTCTAACAGCAACGTTCAGCATAGCTTGCTCTGGCAATTCAGCTACAATGTAAATCTTTTACACACGCACTCACACCCACTCATGTTCCCCTCGTATCTCATGCTTTTGAGATATTGCATAGCTCTGCTTGGCCTGGAACTTGCTCTGAGACCCAGATAAGCCTTAGACTCAGAAAGATCCTCCTGCCTCTACTTCTCAAACACTGTGATTAAAGGCACATTCACCACTCCTGGCAGCTTCCTGGCAGCTTCAGCTTTTAGTCTGAAGTCAGCCAGCAGCAGTGTCTCTGTCTTGTCCTAGGTATGGACTAGACGTCAGTGCCTTCTGAAAGGATTTCTGTTTGGGAGGTCTGGCACTGCTCTTAGTGGGGAAGGACACTCAGACCCTCTGATTGACCTGAAGTAGCTGTGGGGACTAAGGGACACCCTGTCAGCCATGAATAGCCTCTTTTCAGAGAAGGAGAGCTGGTCATTACTAGTCAGCAGTGGAAAGACCGCTGAGCAATGGAGACAACAGAAGCAAGGATCAGGGCCTGTTTCTTAGCTGTGCAGCTTCCGTCAGGGAGCCTCCAGCTTGGCAGAGGGCGCTGAGCTGCTCATCCTGAAGTCACTGGGCCCTTCACCCTTCCAGGGCTATTTCTGTAAGGGCTGCGGTTTTTACAGACAGAGAGCGGATTATAAGGAAACTAATTTGCCTTCCTAGTGTCATCAGATTTTTAAAAATTATTATTTGCTCAAACATGGATTGATGTGTGTGAGGTACTTTGGGATAAAGAAAAGTTGATAACCTTTCTGGAAAGCAGTACTCACTGATATATGTGCTAACCATGTAGCAGAAGGAACAGGCTTGCATTTAAAGCAGCTACACAAAAATAAGTGTCTGTGTTTGGTCCCAGAGGAGTAGCGTTCAGAAGAAACCGTTTATTTATAACTGTTTAAAGTATGCCAGTTCGTACAGCCAAAACAAAGTGTGGTTCTTGTAATTAAGGAGCTCATAGATGCTCCTGAGAGAAGAGGCAGAGCTGTGAAGTCATTTCCTTTGATGGATCTCATAGTATGTGCTGGTTTACAGTCCCATTTCCTTAAAATTGGCACCAGTGGAACCATTATTGCCAATTGTTAAAGTTTTGGGTGGGGTTTGTAGATTGTCTTTTCCACGTAGTATCCCAACTTCCAGCTTCTGCAGACTCTTGGTCATCTTTTTTACCTTGACCAGTCTGCCTCCATTACTCTAATGTAGCTCCAGAAATTTTATTATGTAATTTGTTTTCTCTGAATTTTGGTCTAGTGCTTATATAAAGCATATGTTTGGGAATATTAAAACCTTAAGAATTGAGACAGAGCGGCCTGGAGAGATAGCTCAGTGGTTCAGAGCACTGGCTGTTCTTCCAGAGGTCCTGAGTTCAATTTCCAGCAACCACATGGTAGCTCACAACCTTCTGTACTGAGATCTGGCACCCTCTTCTGGCATGAAAACAGAGCATTCATATACAAAAAATAAATAATTAAATACTTTTTAAAAAAGAAAAAAAAAAGTTATTGGGGCCTAGAGAGATGGCTCAATGGTTAAGAGCACTGACTGATCTTCCAGAGGACCCGGGTTCAATTCCCAGCATCCACATGGCAGTTCACAACTGACTGTAACTCCAAGATCTGATGCCCTCATACAGTTTTACATGCATGCACAACACCAATGCACATAAAAGTGAAAATAAATAATTTTTAAAAATTGAGACAGATAAATGTTGACGGTCCAAACAAATGGTTGTCTACACCTCTTTTATAGCTTCATTTCTTTGCACTACACTTCCTGTCAGGTGATGCAGGGACTTCCTCAGTGTATGTGGGGGACAACCCCACTCTGTCCTGCAGTGGCAAAATTTGGTTATCAGTCTCTGGTTTTCTTAGTTTTTATAATATGGCTACTGCTTGCAGTGGCATAGCTAGTTTTGTTTGGCTGGCTTAAGTATTCTGTCAGAGCAGGGCAGGTTTATGTACTGTAGGATTGGCCCATCCTTGGATGTGCTATTACAAATACAGTTTGCCATTGCCTGGAAGTGCTTCTGTGGGTTGCTTGCAGGACCACAGCTTTTCTCACATAGTGTGAAAGTTGCATTTGACTCTCCAGCTGCTTCAGCTCTCAGCTAAATGTAAAGTCAGTTTTATTTGGGCTTCTAGAAGCTACAGTCTAAATAAAAGTTCCAGAAGTGTAGCTCAGGGAGAGTGCTTGCCCAGTTCACATGAGGCCTTGGGTAAATAAATAATTTAAGAACTTAGCAGAGGTAAAGGCAAAGTAGCAGAACCCAATTCTTTTGCAGAGATGGCAGTGAGCATCATACTGACAAAAATGGTGTTTAGCGGGTGCTTGTTCACCTGAGGCTCAGGACCATGCTTGTGGGGCTGCTCCTGGGTACCTACCTTTGGTTTGCTCGCTGGTCCTGAAGGAGCAGGCCTGCCTGTGTGTGCATCTGAGACAAGTATGGGAGGAGGTAACTTGGGGTGAGAGAAAGGGAGGCGTGTTCACTGTGGTGTGGTCACTTTGAAAACAGCGTCACACATTATGCAGGAACAGAACATTTAGGAAAGCCAAATGGTATTGGCTATGTATTTCTTGAGAAGGCCTATTAATTTATACCCGATTGTTGAATCCAAAGGTGGATTCAGCAGGTTAATGGTGCTCCCCAGCTGTAAGGCTCCTTACAGGGTGATTTTCACAACTTTCAAGGTTCTCATGAGATAATCAATAAACAGCAGGAGTTTCTGTAAGTACACTACTCTACCCTGTCCCAAACATACCCCCCCCCCCAAAAAAAAATCTTTGAACCATGCATAAGCAAAGCATTCCAAACCTCAGGAGGATCCGTGTTTCTGTGAGTAGTGTAACCACAGCAGGCATCATGTGGTTTGTGTAACCATTCACAAAGTTCTGTCTTCATGGGAGCCTTAATCCATGTATTGTGCTGTGCCGTAGAGAACAGCTGATGTTCCCTTTCCACTTCCTGGACCGGCTGGAAAAACACGATGTAACCTGCACAGTCTCTGGAGGAGGGAGATCGGCGCAGGCAGGAGCCATACGCTTGGCAATGTCCAAAGCTCTGTGCAGCTTCATCACTGAGGATGAGGTTGAGTGGCTGAGACAAGGTAGGTGTGTGTGTGTGTGTGTCTGTGTGTGTGTGCCCGAGAGTGTGTGCATGTGTGTGCAGTGGC
Source organism: Psammomys obesus (assembly GCF_907164565.1). Classification (NCBI taxonomy): domain Eukaryota; kingdom Metazoa; phylum Chordata; class Mammalia; order Rodentia; family Muridae; genus Psammomys; species Psammomys obesus. The sequence continues at coordinate 19,623,542 of NW_026585580.1, forward strand.
TGAGACAAGGTAGCTGTGTGTGTGTGTGTGTG
>NW_026585580.1:19623583-19725425 GCF_907164565.1 Psammomys obesus
GTGTGTGTGTGTGTGTGTGTGTGTGTGTGTGTGTGTGTGTGTGTGTGAGAACAGGTCCTGCTGCTGCCCTGTTGATGTTACCTTACACTGGTGTGAGAAAACTTCCTCTTGGGGTCTGAGCACACCTCTAGCTCCTTCTGTTTTGCAGAACCACAACTGTCACTTTCAGGCTGGATTTCTACAAAGTGATCAACAAAAGGTCCTCTCTCCTCCCAGCCACTGACATTTGTCCCTGCTAAAATTGTAGTCCAAGGTCACTTTGGCCTACAGGCATAATCTTTTGTGCAGCTAGACCAGCATACAGCTCAACTATATTCAAACAATAGATGATTTTTTTCCAGCATTATTAGGGAGTTGTTTTTTTGTTTGTTTGTTTGTTTGTTTGTTTGTTTGTTTTTTCTTTATGAGATTACAGTTTTGATTTTTTTTTTTTTCATTCCATCTTGTGATCCTGTCACCTGGACAGTAAATGGAAAAGTCTCTGTATGGGAGGGTAAAGAGCATACTTGATTTTGCTGGATATTGCTTAAACGTGTAGGGGCCATTCAAGCCATAGGTAGTCTTGGGTCTTTGTACCGTGTGCAGGAAAAAAGCTGTGTGTGTGCAGCAGATTCAGTAGCCTCTGCAGTCATGTGGCGCTTTGAACATCATCCTTTTTAGTCCATATAAAGTGGGTTCCCAACTCTCTGCCTGGGGCCCAGCAATGAGACTTGATAGAAACGGAGTGTGTGGCTTAAGCTACTTAATTTTTTTAAATCTCTTGGAATATTGCTTGCTTATAAGTAATTTGACTTTTTATCAAATTCACCAACTTGTGAAAATAGGTACCTAGTGAAGGAGACTTGGGTAGGTTTCACATAACCACTGTGTTTTGAAGCTTTGTGCATCTGGTTTAGAATTGAATGTTGGACATATCTGTATTCCATTCATAGTAATTATTTTATTCCATGAATCCCTACTAAATAGCACTGTAAGGTATGCTAGAGGAAAGTGAAAAGGCCAGGTTCAGGAGTGCACACCATTAATCCCAGCACTAGTGAGGCAGGAGCAGGCGGAGCTCTGTGAGCTTAAGGTCAGCCTGATCTCCATGGAGAGCTCCAGGTGAACCAGAGCTTCAGAGCAAGCCCCTGTCACAACAAAAGAAGCAAAAGTGGTGCTGTGTGCTGTGTGAGCACTTGCATTTTTCTGGTGTCTGTAATAGTGACTAACTTTCCCTTTGATATGCCAAAAGTAAAGTCACTCAGGAGCTGCCTCAAAGTACGATTGTTCCTGGTGATTAGACAAGCAGCAGCTTCCAGCTGAAGGTAACCTTATTCTTCTAGAACAAACAGATTATATCCAAAAAATAACTCTGAACTTACTTAGCTTCTGAAATAAAACACAAGGAATGTAATTTTCACAAAAATTATAGCAAGATACTTCTTTTTTCAGCAAACCCTGTTTGTTTCTGTCTGAGCCTTCGCCTGTGCTGTTAACAGGTGTCTGTGTACTTCCTCACTGACCAGGCACAGTGACGTAGACTTGTAACCCCAGCACCTGGGCATGAGAATCAGAAGTTCAGGCTCATCCTCAGAAGATGAGGAAGAATACATGTCAGCCTAGTAAACAATGGCTGGCCATGGAAGAATGGCTTCAGCCTAAGTTGAACAGTATTAAACCAAAGAAAGACTCGTAATTCTCCTAAAGACTCATGAAGGGTTGCTGGTGTTTGTTTCTGAAATTGGGTAGGTACCTCCAAAAATAGAAAACAGCCAGCATCGTGACGTGAACTTGTGGTTTGGTTTGGTTGCATGCCCCCAGGCTTTTCTAGGGGCAGTTGTAAGTGTGCAGCGCACATGTCTAGGCAGCCTGCGATTCCCGTGGTTCACACAGGCTTCTCTGTTTACTCTGCAGCTGGACTGCTTACTCCTGACCCTCGCATCAGAGAACGGAAGAAGCCAGGCCAGGAGGGCGCCCGGAGAAAGTTCACCTGGAAGAAGCGCTGAGGCTTTCACAGCAGAGTGAGGAGCACTGTCTGTGTGCCTGGATTGTGGTGGAGCACGCTCGGACACTGACCAAGGGAGGCAGCACATTCAGGCATTGTTTTGAATTAGGACATGATTTATTGTTAAGTGTTGTTTTGATTACCATCAAAAATAATAAAACGAATGTTAGTTTCGTTCTCCTTTATTTTTTTAAACTACAAGAATCTAATTTACAAAACCTTGCATATTTGACTTGAAAGCTGTAGTTAGCTCTTGTATTTTAAAGATGAAGTGCTCACTGATGCCAGACCCAGAGTTGAACTCAGTGCACCAGGCTTGTTGCCCCACGTGGTAGTTCTTGCCGTGTGCTTTTGGAATTGAGAGCTAAGCATTCAAAGAGTGGAGGGAGCCGGTTACAGCAGGAGCCCAGCAGAGATAGCAAGCTCTGAGTTTCCAGTGTTGGGTGGCTGTCGAGGCTATAGCCAGTGAGGGGCACAGTTCAGCCTTTAGTTGCTGGGCAGAAGGGGGAAGAGGCTGAGTCCATTTTGGGTTAGTTTGAGGTTAGGGTTTTATAAATTTATCATCATGTATTTAAGGTCTACTATAGGGTATATTGATGTACATAATGAAATGTTTAATGCAATCAAGAGAAATGACACATCCATCATCTCAAATGGCTCCCTCCTGTGTGCGTGGAAGGACAAGCAGGCCCCTAAGGTGCATGCTGTGCTGGAGTTACTCTTCCTGTGGCGCTGACTTCATACTCCACACCCAAGTGAAATTGTATGCAGCGTCTTTCTGTGTCTTCTTACTAAAATTAGTGTAATGTTCTCGAGGTTCATCCAAGCCAAATGGACCGGATATTTTTTTTAAAGTTGGAATATATGCTTCCCTTGTGTCAACTTGATGCAACTGACGTCACATGGGAGATAGACTCCTGAGCTTGTCTGTGAGGACACTTCTAGAAATGTTTGTTAAATGGGGCTCATAGTATAGACAACATCTCTCTATGTGGTCAGAGCTCCACATGGACTAAAAAGGAGAAAGTGAGTGGACTGGCAGAATTTCCCCGTTCACTTCCTGACTGAGTAGAGCAGTGGTTTCAACCCCGTGGTTTTAACAAGATACATGAAGTGGAGCCACCACAGGACAGTGAAAGCCCCTGAGTCTTATTAAATCTGACCTTCCTAGGCAGCCCCAGAGTAAACATGTTTACAAAAAAACTTGATGCTGTTGAGGGACTGTTTGCAGGAGGGGAAACTGCCTGTGCACAGAAGGTAGAATTCAGAGGGAGAAATTATTTCTCAGTTCATCTGGGCAAATGTGATAATGCCATTATAATCGGTGATGCAGACCTTAAAAATAAAGTCAGGCTGGCCATTGGATAGAACTTTGAGAAAAGTTGGGGGAGGGAAGTAAAATATTAAGGGAAACAGTGAGGTCAGCTTGGGTTTGTGTGTCTGTATACACTTTGGTAAAACACCATCAGCTATAAAACTCTACCTCAGCCGAGTGTGGTGTCACACGCCTTTAATCCCAGCACTTGGGAGGCAGAGGCAGGTGGATCTCCGCAAGTTCAAAGCCAGCCTATTCTACCAAGTGATTCCAGGGCATCCAGGGCTACACACAGAGAAACTGTCTCAAAAAAACAAAACAAACAAACAAATAAAAAAATCTCTATTCTCAGGGAAATAAGTCTGAGACCTGATATTTTATCTCCACATTGGGCCACCTTGAACCTAAAATTTCCCCTTCGAAAAACTTGTCATTTAGTGACTGACATTCTTCATGCCCAGTTTGGTACCAGAATGAACATTTTGTGTTAATTCAGGGCATGCTCCTTTTAGTGGTAAAGAAATGACAGACAAAAATCAAATAACAAAGCGAGAAGAATAAAAAGTTACACTCTGGCCTCTCTGTCCTACTAATGTTCTACCAGGGCCGAGGTTTGCATTCCTGCCTGGCAGAGTCCATGTTAGTTTTGAATGTGAAGAGAAGGAGAGAACGGGATCTAGAATAGAAGTAAAAAGGACAAAGACCTCACTCGTCTGATGGTTCCTAGGAGTGGCTCCTAGGCCCTTGGAAGAATGCATACTGACCATTGTCAGCCCTTCTTATGCCCATGAGATCAGGGTGCTATCCAGGCAGGACTCGGTCTTAACACCACTTTCCCTTAAATCACTGCTCCTAAATGAAAACTGCAGGAGAATATCTGATTTTTGCCTTTTTTCATTTCCCCAGCTCTTAGTTACCCTCCTAAAAATGATTGAAACCTCCAGGGGAGCTGGCCTCCCAGTGTGAGGTCTCTCGTGAGACAAATGGAAGCTACTTCTGGAGCCATCCCCAGTGATGCCTAGCCTCACCTTCTCCGTCAAGGATGGTGTTCTCACGGAGTAAGTGACCACCCCCCAGTGAGCCCCATTATTCAGTTGAGTTACTTCTTTGCTATCTCACAATGTCACTTGTTTGAAGAGAGTTGCATCAGCAGTTGTTTTTCATGGCGACGTTCAGTAGATAAAGTCCGTCCGCAGGCCTGAGTTCTGCATTGCAGTCTCTGGCTACAATAGAAAAGCTTGGGACTCTGGTATAGGCTTTAAAAAATAAAAATAAATTAAATTTAAAAAAACCAATCCAGTTTGAACTATCTGAAGGGGCATTTATTGGGAAAGGCTCCTACCGGGAAGGCAGCCGAGTGCCCCTAGAGTGCCCAGCGCCTCTCCCGCCACTTCCTTCCCCTTTACAGAAGTGCTGCCTTCGGTTCACATTGAAAGTTTGTACTGAGCGGAATACAGTTCCCAGAGTACAGCCCTTCATCGTCCCAGAAGGCGGCACCTTGCGCAGATAGCCCTGCCCCAGGGGTGTTCGTGCAGTATCCTAATACAGAAGTTCCAGACTGTGGAGCATGCTCTAAACTTTCTGGAAGCCATAGCTATTGAGTGTTCTTGACCAACTTACACAAGTTACCTGTTCTCCCAGGCTTATTGCCCCCTCCCTACTCTGCCCTACCAGCAGCCCGTCTTGCCTCTCCTCAGACAATGCATTTGCTATAGCTTGTATGAAGTACAAACCATGAGTGTGTCTAGAAGCCCAGCCAAAGTACAAGTAGGCTCCACTCCCCTTTATTCTGTCCCAGAACCTGTACATAGAAAGCAAACAAGTTGCCTGCTGGTGAAAGAGCCACATTGATGATGCACGCTGATGCACGGATGTCTCCAGATTGCTAGCATGACCAGTCTCCCTGCCTTACACTGCTGCACTCTTCTCTGAGTTGACATATATCTCCGACCTTTGGGTCAGTAGTAGCAAGATTGTTACAAAATAGTTTTTCTCCTCAGGGCTTACAGTCTAATTAGAGAAACACAAGCACAGAGAAAACAGAAGGCAATTAAGTCCTGGCTGTAAGTGGGAACAGGCGTGCTCCACCTGTGTGGTAGGTGATAGGGACATGACCTCACCTGTCACACGAGGCTGGTAGCAATCGAGCTGAGAAAGGGCTGGCAAAATATGTGACACAATACATGTTCGAGAAGCCAGTCTTTGGGCCTTCCTGGTCCTTCCCTTCCTTGCTGTAAAATGGAGGCAGAGTCCTTGTTCAGAATTCTGAGGACCACGCAGAGACCTAACTGAAACCCCCACACTGTTGATACTGGACAGACCTTTCCAACCAGATACCAGCACTGACTGAAACCTTCAAAACCACCCTAAGGAGAAAGTGAGTATCACCTGTCGGTGACTCAGTGTTCCTTCCTCAACCACCTGGATTTCTTTTTTCCTGCAGCAAGAATCAATTGGAAGCCCAAACTAACAGTTTTTCACTGGATATGAATCCTGCTCCATGCTTGGGGTCCATGCTGGTGTTGGGGATTTGTGGGGATCTTGCACAACTTAATTTCCCTTTCAACTTGATTTGATCAATTAGGTGGCTGCCCTCTACACCACTAGCATTCTGGTCTCCAGCCCACACCTTGATTTTATTCTAGGAAGACCAAGCCTGCACACAGTAGGATCTCGGTTCATCAAAAGCTCAGCAAGTCATTTAAGGCTCTGACATTTCATGGTGACAGGGGACTCATTGGTGTGACCAGAATACAGATTAGCCTGCTTTTGCATGTTGTAAGGAACAGGAAGGCTAACGGAATCTGGAAGCTCACACAATAGATAAGTACCAAGTCAGGTGACCACTGATGGTGGCTTGGACAAGTGCTTTTAGTGGAGGCAGAGAAAAGGGGACAGATTGGTTTGAAGGCCAATTTTCTTAAGTCAGTTGGAAGTAATTCTTGATTTATCTAAAACTTACCACACCTTGTAAGTTGATGGAGACTGCCAATAACAACCAACTTGATAAGTTATATAACTCATATTGTGATCACAGCCGAATTGTAGCCTACTCCTGAGTGATGAGGAAACTGGGAGAATTAAGAATGGAGAAAGGCCAGTAAGAGTAGAGCTGGTCACCGTGGTGCACACTTGTAATCCCAGCACTCAGGGAGGCAGATGCAGGTAGATCTTTGAGTTCAAGGCTATCCTGGTCTATAAAGTGAGTCCAGGACAGCCAAGGCTACACAGAGAATCCCTGTCTTGGAGGGAGGGAGGGAAAGAGAGAGTTGGGTTTTGTTTTTATTGATGCTCTCTATCAGTGAACTTCAGAGTTGGTGTCAACATCCACCAGTGTTACCTGGAGGCTTTCTAAGGCAAGTTCTGGTTCTTCCCCATGAGTTCGTGAGGGCTACTTCTTTCCTTATAGAAGTATTCTTGGGAGGGCAGGTGTAGGGCCTATAGCTCCCAGCACTGGTGAGGGTGTGTGGATGGGGAGAGGAGAAAGCAGCTTGGGATTCCAAGACCAAACCAAGCACCATAATGGCTTGTCTTGAACAAACAAAAACAATCTTAAGGATAGGAACTACATTGTTAAATGTCTCAGGTAGAGGGGAGTTAAAGGATCATTTGAGCCAACTGTTGCCAGCCAAATCCATTCCCAGGCAAGCAACATAAACAAATGGACCAGTGCAAGGCCAAAGGGTGGAGATGAAAGAAAAACGCTATCCGCACATAAAGCCTAAAGTGTTGTGAAAATGTTGAATTTGGATATGGCATTCCATTGCTATTTCCCCATACTGTCTTTAACAAGCCAAGAGGTACCTGTCTAACCAGTGGCTACTTAACCTAATTACCATGAAAGTATTCCATTGTTAGCTCACCTACTGAGCAGCTCTCCTCTGTGAATTGGGTTTTGATAGTGATTCATTTGAAGCGGGTGTGGGGTGGGGACCAGAGAAATGTCTTAGCACTGGCAGGTCTTCCGGAAGACCTGGGTTCTATTCCAAGCACTCACATAGAGACCAACACATAGAGACCAGCTCTAGTTCCAGAGGATTTGATGCCCTCTTCTGGCCAGTTACTATTCTTATCTTAGATAAATTCTTATTTCATAAAATAGGCATGTTTATGTGTTTGACTTCTAAGACACGTGTGCAGGTGTCTCCAGACTATGGGGTTGTGAATTATTTTAAAGCCTTTCCCCTTCATATATGTTTAGAAGTTTATAAATCTTGTTCATAGGTTTTTTTAAAGATTTTATTTATTATGTATACACGGTTCTACCTGCATGTATACCTGTGCATGCCACAAGAGGCATGATCTCACTATAGATGGTTATGAGCCTCCATGAGATTGCTGGGAATTGAACTCAGGACCTCTGGAAGAGCAGCCAGTGCTCTTAACTTCCAAGCCATCTCTCCAGCCCTTGCTCATAGTTCTTGTACAGTTTGAATTGGTGAACTGTATTTTTGTGAGAGGGTCTCATAAATCCCAGGCTGGCCTCAGACTCAGCGTGCAGCCATAGCTGACCTTAAATGCCTGCTCTTCCTGACTGCCCTGCATTTTCAGATGATAGGTGTGCATCATCAGTCCTGGTTTTATGCAGTGCCGGGGGTTGGACCAGCTGAGCCCTTGGTTTGAATTCTTTAAGGAATATAGAAGCATATGGAATATGTTATTTCCCCTCATCTGAGATTATGCATTTCATTGTGTCAGTTATCTCAGAGGAATTGTAATCTAAAATGTTAAGTGGGAAATTAAACAAAAAATCAATTCACACATTTTCAAATTCATCCCTTTCCGAGTAGCCCGATGAAATGTCATATTGAATCACCATGTTCTGGTTGGAATGAGCCATCCCTGTGTCCAGCACTCTCATGATGCGTGCAATAACCTCCTGCTAATTTCTAAGTAGCCGTGTTAGTTACCAAGCCAACTAGACTGATATCGCAGGGCTGCTAGCCAGGTAACATGTATCCTAACAGTGGCTCCAAAGTCCAAGAGTGTTGAAGCAGGCCATTCAGATAGGCGACACATAAGATGAAGGGAGAGAGGGAGGATGGGGGAGACAGAGAGACAGGTAGGCAGAAAGGACATATTCATAGGTCTTTAATTATGGAATATTGTAAGTGTTTTATCATATAACTAGTTTTTTGGGTGGGAAGCATATGTGGTTGGTTGCTTTCCATATTTAGGTATCCACTGGGGTCTCAGAGTCTGTCTCCACAGATGGATGTACAGCTACCGTGGCTTTCTATGTGAGAAACAGTAGCATCCTAATTAGTACCCTCGTTTAACCACAAGATGGAGTAGTGTACAACAGAATAAGCAACTGAATGCCCTAGATGTGAGGCAGGAATTCCAGCCTCCTAGATTTAAGCTCAGTGATGATTCCTCTGCCTTTCTGCCTTCTAACAATGTCAGGTAGATGACTCATCTTTCCAGATACACCCATTTCAGACACATTTTTAAATTCTCATTTATTCCTTTATTCTTATATTTGAACTTACAATTATCTCACTATTAAATCAGGTCCCAATGAGAGATGTAAATGGTTAGAAAAGACTTGCAGCCAAACTTTTGAGGCTCAGTAGCCACTCCTGCTGAAGAGCCAGTGATACTGGTTCCACTGCTTCCATCTCCAACAAGTGCAGTCCCCGGAACTGCATGACAACCACTGGGCACTGGTTGTCCTTTCAAAATGTGTTTGATCAATGCTAACATTCCAAAAAGCAGGGTAGAGAAGAAACATCGAAGGCATTTGATTCGAATTAGATTAAGACAAATGCTGAGAGCCTAAGCCTACCCTTTCAGAGCAGCATGAATGATGAGAGAGAGGGATGGGGGATGGGGATGGGCCTCGAGGTCTGGGGAACTCAGTCTCAGTGCAGAGCAAAGGGCAACAAGAGCAGCTCTTTTTTTTTTTTTTTTCCGGGTGGTTGGGGGTGGGAGGTTGTCAAGACAGGGATTTTCTATGTAGCCCTAGCTGCCTTGGAACTCACTTCGTAGGCCAGGCCAGCCTGGAACTGAAAAATCCACCCACCTCTGCTTCCAAGTGCTGGGATTAAAGGTGTGTGCCACCACGCCCGACTCTGCCCTGCTCTTCACCCACTACCCAGCCTGTCATGCTGCCTGGGCTGCCAGTGTGGCTTTTCTTTTGTTCTTCCTTTCCCTCTACTGCTCTCCCTACCTCTCTGTCCTTTTATGAATCAAGCATAGTTTCTACTTTGTTTCTACTTATTCTCTTAATAAATCCTTGCCTCTGAGTTAAACTTCTATTATTGTTATGATGAAAACATTAAAAAAAAAACAAACTCTTCTAGCTATTTTGAAATGTACAATTCATTACTGTTTAATTGTCAACCATGTTGCACAAAAGAACCCCAGAGCTTAAGCCTCTGTGTCTGTAACTTTGTGCATATTGGCCAACCCTGCCCAGCTCTCTCCTCACTCCTTCAGCCTCTGAGCACTGCAATCCCACTGTCAGCTTCCGAGCTCAGCATTCTCTTTTATCCCAGACAGGAGAACAATGTGCAGTGCTTGACATTCTGATGCTGGCCCACTTCACTTACTCTCATGTCCTCCAGTAGCCTCAGCCCATGGGTTACAACATCTTCGGGGGTCAAATGACCATTTCACAGGGGTTGCACATCAGATATCCTGCATATCATATATTTACATTACAATTGATAGCAGTAACAAAATTATAGTTATGAAGTAGCAATAAAAATAATTTTACGGTTGGGGCTGACCACAACATGAAGTGTATTAAAGGGTTGAAGCATTAGGAAGGTTGAGAACCACTGTTTTAAGCATATTGCTTCTCTAAGAAGGATCCTGTACCCACTGGAAGCACCCGTTCCTGGTGACCCTCAAATCTGAGTATAGGCTGTAAATGGATTCTAGTGGAATCCTTACTCTGTACCATCAGAGTAGAGCAGGGAAAATCAGTGATGTCATAGGTAGGATAGGCAGTAACAGCAGACCGAGGCTACTCTGCTCTTGGTGATCCAGAGCTATAACATTGGGATTCAAAACAAGAGTACCAACTGGAGAAAGAAAACAAAAATTGCCCGTGATCTAAGTGCTATCCCTAGCCAACAGCTGGTAATTATTAGGGCTTCTCCTGCAGGATGCTAGCATGAAAGGATGTTCTCATAGTTGCCATTAGAGCACACACAATTTGAAAACTGATCTTCCATTTATAGTCATCACCATCTTTCTGTGGTGCTATAAGCTTCATAATTATAATTTTAATGACCTCATAATATTCTATCCATCGAGCATATGTTCCATAATTTACTTAACTAGTTTCCATACCATTAGCCACATGCGCTTTTTAAAATAATACTGTAAATAATGAGCCACAAGCATATTCATATGGATGCTTTTTCCACTTATCCTTAGGGTATGTCAACAAGATTCACCAGAACAGAATTCAGGAGAAGTAGAAGCTTTATTTAAAATAGAAAGAAAGAAAATAGTTTGCAAACCATGGAGATAGCAGCCTTCCTTGCATAAAGAAGGGCCACAGGCCAAAGAGAAAGGCTGGCTGCTAGAGAAAGTTCCCACCCAGGCTCCTGTTACTGGCTGCTTATACAAACCCAGTTCACACAGGGAACTTCGCAGAGACTCATACTCCAACCAAGGACTATTCATAGAGATAACCTAGAACCCCTGCACAGATGTAGCCCATGGCAGTTCAGTGTCCAAGTGGGTTACATAGTAATGGGAAGAGGGACTGCCTCTGACATAATCTGATTGGCCTGCTCTTTGATCACCTCCCCCTGAGGGGGGAGCAGCCTTACCAGGCCACAGAAGATGACAATGCAGCCACTTCTGATGAGAGCTGATAGTCTAAGATCAGAGAGAAGGAGAGGAAGACCTCCCCTATCAGTGGACTTGGGGAGGGGCATGCATGTAGAAAGGGGAGAAAGGGTGGGATCGGGAGGGGAGGAGGGAGGGGCTTATGGGGGATACAAAATGAATAAAGTGTAATTAATAATAATAATAAAAAATCCAGTTCATCCCTCAACTCCCTTCCCTCTTTCCCAATTCTTCTTCCTTCCTCCTGCACACCCGCACTTGAGCATAATCTGGGAGGGCACAAGAGGTCAGTCATGATTGGTCTTTTATATCTAAATGAGGAAAACCAACTATGGCCATTCCTGTTTGGTTGACATTTACATATGATTTCTAGGTCCTAGTGCATTGGTCAGGTCCCACAACAAAATTAGGCTTTTCTGGGGCTATATATCTTGGAGCATGACTCTTGACTAAGACCACAAAGCCTGATTTTGATACCAGGAGTATAGTTTTAATACATAACCATCAAATGCTGGGACCCTTTGGAGACATTCTCTTTTTCTTGACGGTCACAGGTAAAGTTCCACACTAAATTTTTGTCAGATGAGTGGGCAACAGATGTGACTTTACTACCAAATGTCTTTCTAAAAGGAGTTTGCCATTTTCAGTGCAGAGAGACCATTTTCAGAGGCTCCTCCTGCAGGCAAACACATGGGTGTACATCTTCTTGCCTCTCCAACCTGTCCACTGCTCACCCTGCCATCTTCTTCTGTGCTCTGGGAAGGAGCCCCAGGTGCCTTCAGCTTCTAGCAGGTGAGCTCTGCTACCAAACACCCAGGATCACTTACCAGGACTTCCATACCAATGCAAACAAAATGGGAAATTAGAATCAAAATGGAGTCACTTTTGCCACCAACCTTAATCAGTAAACAAAGGCAAGGCAAGCTACATTATGACGAAAGGGTTTTTAACTAAAGTCTATCAGAACAGAACCACAATCTTCCAAAACCAAAATCCTTCAAAATTATCTGTCTACCTGCTCAGTCAACCTTGGACTGACATCATCCTTGTTATTGCTGATAGAGTGCCTCTGTTGTTCAAAGAAAAAGAAAGAAAGAAGAAAGAAAAAGAAAGAAAAGAAAGAAAGAAAGAAAGAAAGAAAGAAAGAAAGAAAGAAAGAAAGAAAGAAAGAAAGAAAGAATTCCTATGATATTGCAGGAGCCTTGCTCCATCCACAAAGGGATGCTTGCAGAAACAGGCTGTCTTGCCTGAAGCAGTTCCTGGAAAGAGGGACCACAGACCACACATTCCGTACAACTGCATCAGCTTCCTTCATTACCAAGCCACCATGAAGGGTTCCAGAAAGCTTTTCCCTTTACAGACTCCTCCATTTCCCGCAGGAAAGAAGCTGTCCTCAAGGCATGTGCTAACAGATACAGTCTCCTCTGCAGAGGTCTGACTGTCCTCTATTTACTGTCTCTTGTCATTTCATGCTGCCGTAGGAATCTAATATCAACCACTGTGATTAGGATTATTGTTTTAAAACGCCCAGTGCAAGCCTCATTTTTTGCTAAAAGCTGCCCTTGGCCTCCATTCTTTACACACACCCATAGTTTACTAGGTCACATGACCACAACTGCATCATCATATTTTAGAGAAACTGATTTTTTGTTTGTTTTTAAAGATTCCACCCACAAACGATCTGTATTCTCCTTTGTGTCTCAGTCCAGGGCTAGCTCTCACTCCTGCTTCCATAACTTGCACAAAGTCTTTTCAAGGTCATCAATATGATTAACTACAAAAGTTATGAAGCACTTTCAGTTCCATTTTATGTAATGTCTGTGAGGTATTTGACACTGTTCTTGAACTTTTCCCCCACCGGTGTCCTTGTCCTCTTACCCTGGTGATACTCCTCTCCAAAAGTCAGTTGCTTCCTCCTAACCATTGGTGCTGCCCAAATGGGCGAAGAGTGGGAAAACAATGCCCAGAGCAATGCTGTGCAGTCCTTCCTTTCCTGTCACTGGTCCTGAGATTACAAACCTCACCGAGCCCCTTATCTTAGCTGTGTGACTCCCCAGTAGCATAGGTTTCTTCTACCTTTTCCCTTTTTACATGTGATCTGTGGACAAATTGAGCTGTTTAAAATATTCTAATGCCCTTTTTGTGTTTATGTACCCCCAAAAGGTTCTTTCTATAGAATTTGAATTATACTGCCTATTCAGGTTACCTCTATTTTAATATGTAGGCAGTTCACATTGAGCAGGAACAAAATAGAATCTTTTTCTTCCTCCAGTACCTGCTGGTTTCCTGTTTTCGTAGTAAATGACCCCACTCTACACCTATGGGATCGAATTCAAATCTGTCCAACATTTCAGGACCCTCCCCCTTCCTCACATCCGTTATTGCTGCTAGATACATACATCACATCTGCCAAAAATCAGACTCGCCCCTGTCTGTTCTGTATTGCTTCTTAAGACTGTTCACAGGTTCCATTATCTCCTGCCTGCATTATTCCAGGACTGCAGTGACCTCGTAGCTTCCCAAGAGGCCAGGTGGTGCAATGTGACCTTGTTTATCTTTTCAAAGAATCAGCTTCTTTCTCTCATTGGCTCTTTGTTTTGTTTTGTTTTAATTTTCATTTCGGTCATTTCCACCCTGACCTCACTTTCTTTCCATAGTCTTTGCTTGTGGTTTTCTAGGATACTAACTGTGTGCATCACTGTGTTACTTAGGTCTCTCTGACATTTTAACATAAACATTGGTAACTGTAAACCCCCTCTAAAGACTGTTTGGGGTGTGTGGTTTTCATTTTCTAGGAATTTTTAACAAATACTTTTTGTGATAGTTATTCTTGGTTGCCAACTTGACTATATCTTTAATTAACTGAAGTCCAATCCTCTGGATATACCTGTGATTTAATTATATTGCTTGAAGTGGGAAGACCCTCACACACACACACCCTGTTTAATCCCATCTCTTGAGGTGACAAGATACACCTTTAATCTGGGCTACACCTGCTGGCAGCCCGTGTACAAAGACCATGAAAAAAGGAAGTACTTGCTCCTTGCCTTCCTGCCCTCTCTCTTGCTGGCAACGCCATCCCTTCACTGGTATTAGGGCCTGGTTCTTTGGGATTTCAGTGTCTACTGAGACATTCAGCTCCTGGGCTGAACGACTATGGGACCCTTGCAATGTCTATTGGTAGACCCCTGTTGTTGGACCAGCTGGGCCACAGTCTGTGAGATACTCTAATAAGCCCTTCATTCAGTCAGTTCTGTTGCTCTAGAGAACCCTGACTACTGCACTGCCTTGGTTTGTTTCAGTGACCATATTGCACGACTCGACTTAATATCCATGAGCTGTGTGTCTTCTGTAGATCCTCTTGCTGTTGATATAGTTTTATTCCACTGTAGTCAAATAAAATACCAGGGGATATTTCAGTTCATCCACGTTTGTTAAGACTTTCTTTGCATCCTATCATATGATATTTTTTTTTTCCTAGAGAAAGACCTATGGACTGCTCAGAAGTGTGTGTGTCCTGCAGTGTTTGTACGGAAATGTTCTGTAGTTTTCTCTGAGGTCCATTTGACCTAGAATATCATTTAACTCAGATGCCTCTTTGTTGTTGATGATGATGATGGGATGACTTGTGAGAATGCAGTACTGAAGTCATGTACTGTTTTTATTATGTTGGGGCAAGATTTAGACTTTTTGTGTAGAAGTATTTGTTTTGTGAAATTGGGCACACCTGGGTTTGACTATGCTTAGAATTGTTATCTCCTCTTGATGCATTATTCCCTTAATCAGCATGACTGACTGGTTTGACGTCTGTTTTGTCATATGTTAGCAAAGTGACACCTGCTTGTATCCCTCTTCCATCTGCTTGTAAAGCCTTTGCCATGCTTGCACTCTCAGGTGGCATCTGTCTCTGGTGATGAGGTGATGCAGGCAACAAATGTGTTGTTATTGGGGAGCTAAGAACCATTGATAGTCATAAATATCATTGAAAGGTATGTATCAGTGCCTGTAATTTTGTTCATTTTGTATTCTTTGGTGTTTTTCTGGTCCTTATTGCTCCTCTAGTGTGGTTTATTCTTTCCTGTAGCATCAGGAATGTGTTTTTCTTTTCAGTCTGAAGGATTCCTTCAAGTATCTTTTGTAGAGCCGACTTAATGGTCCTTTAGCCTGTTGTTGTTTTTTTAAACATAAAATGTTTTTATTTTTCTTTAATTTATGAGAGATCATTTTATTTAGCATAGTAGTCTGAGTGTCTTTAAGAACTTAAAACCAGCATTTCAAAGTCTCCTGGCATTTAAAGTTTCAGTTGAGAAAGCTCCTGTTTGAAGTTATATATACTGGACTTTTATCTGAGCTACAGAAAAGTAATTGATGCATGATGTTAGTTGGATAAAAAGATAGGAGGAGGGAGAACTGTTGGCTCACCAAGATGTGGGACTGAAAAGGGGGGTTAAAAGGGAAGGTACAAGTTAGACCTTAGACCTTGTTAAAGAGCCTTTGCTATAGCTGAAGTACGTGGAAACCACAGGAATGGCCAGATAGGAGACAGAGAGTAGGTCGCCCTTGACCTTTAACAGAGAAGAAGGGAGGGTCCGTGACTCAGCTGCAAACAGGGTCCTTAATAATGACCCAGTACAAGAAACTATGGCAATTTTAAAAAGTTCTCAACATCTAAATTGTCTGAATTGCAAAAGTATACTTTAAATGAGTACCAAAACAGCCTCTCATAACCTCAAAACATGGGAAGAGATAGGATCAGAGTGCTGAGAAGTATGGAAACAGTATGGAGGCTTCCTGCTCAGATGATGCTTCATTGTGGCATGCTGACATTTAAAACCAACCTTTGCACAGGAGAGCTGAGAAGGGAGTTAATTTAGCAGGGACTTCAGGTCTGGTGTGAGTGCCTTTGCTCAGCTGGGTGTTGAGAGGCTTGATCTTCAGAAGGTAGGGGAGTCTTTGGTGATATGATGACTTAGACCAACCAGAATATAAATCACATCAGCAAAGTGCTATAGCAATCTAGAGGAGATGGAGCAAGGGCAGAGCAGACACAGGGGTCTTTCAGGGTCACTCAAGGCAAATGTGGCAAGATTTGTATTGAGTCAGAGTTCCCAAGGGAAAAAAAAAAGTTGACAAAAAGACAAATGCTGTGCTAATGGGCTTCTGGAAGGCTTTGAAGCCTTAAGAGCAGTTCATAGATGTTATAAATTATAAAAACAACACAGATTTTAAAAAAAGATTAAGCTTGTCTCAGGGGTAGGCAATTTCCCCTTCAGAGCAAACTGTGCACATCTCTCCTGTTTGTTTGTTTATTTCTATTGTTGTTTTATTAATGTATACTGGGAGTGAAAATTTCTCACTTATCTCAGGCTATCACAGCAGGCATGTGTGGCTGAGGCAGGCAACATCCAGGCTGCATCCATAGTGACAGCCATGGAGCCAGCTTGAACAAAGGGTGTCTTGGGGTTTCTGGTGCTGTGGTGAAGCAACAGGACCATGAACAACTTGAGGAGAAAAGGGCTTATTTCAGCATACAGCTGTCAGGTCACTGTTGCTGAAGGAAGTCAGAGCAGGAACTCAAACAGGGCAGGAACCTGAGGACAGGAACTGATGAAGAGGCCATGCTGCCTACTGGCCTGTTCCTCAATCACTTAGTGAGAAAATGCCCTACAGACTTGCCTATGTAATGCCAGGCTCACGGGACCCTCAGAGACCACCAGGAGACAACTCGATGCAATAGCAAGAGAGCTTTATTAGAGAGCAATAGAACTCGGGACCCAAGTCTCACTGACGCAGCAGTAGAGAAGTGGGACCTCGAGCCCTGAGTGAGCAGGGTTTTTAAAGGGAAAGTCTGCAAGCAGGGGGTTTCCATGACAGCAAGCGGGGACGGGGGCACATGCCTTGACGTTACAGGATTAGGTAAAAGTTAGAGGGGTGAGGTGACCTTCTCTGAGGCACATAATCACAATTGCCTGAGGCATATGATCACAATTGCTATTCTTCTAAACTATATCTGAAACATTGGGGAGAATTTTCCCAGGCAATTCCCAACCAATTCTCATTGATTATTGCCAGGGAGATTGTCTCTATTTTCTATGAAGTATTTATTCTGTGATATTTCCTGAAGGCTGTTGCTAGTAGAGTGAATTTTGTTGTCTGCCAAGTGTACATTCTATGATATTTCCTGGTACCTGAGTTCAGCTGCAGTCAAGATGGCTCTTTATTTCAAAATGGAGTTATACCCAGGCTAACTTAAACTCTTCACCTACAGCCTGGTTGATCTCAAGGAGGCATTTTCTCAGTTGAGGTTTCCTTCTCCCAGTTGACTTGAGATTGTGTCAAGTTGACATAACACCAGCCAGGACAACTGACCCTTTGTCAACCTGACATACAAACACATCACTTTTCAGCTTGAACATTTCCTTTCTCATTTATCCTCAATATATTAATATTAATATTGCAGTATAAAATTTATATAAGTTAAAAAGATCCCAGTTTTTACAAATTCAAATCCTTTAAAAGTTGTTTCTGTAAAATATCCAATCTTTTTAAAAATCCAAATCTCTCTAAAAATCCAAAGTCCAAAATAAAACCCTTAAAATCTCTTTAAAAGTTCAAAGTCTCTCAACTGTGGGCTCCTGTACAATCAAAATCAATGAAATGCTTTCTTATTCCAAGAGGGAAGAACCAGAGCATGATCACAATCAAGTCAAAACAAAACCAAAATCCAACACTATAAAACTCAGTGTCAGGATTCTGAGACTCCTGATCTCGGCTCCAAAGGCTTGCCACAGCAAACAGCTTGTTCTCCTAGGCTCAGGCCAGCCCCATTCCAAAGCGATTGATGTCCTTGGTAGCTGTCCCATGGTTTTGGCATCTCAAAAATAAAACAAAACAAACAAACAAAAAAACAACCTCGAATCCTAGATTCTCCATGGCATCTGGGCTGCACCTTCACTGACAGCTTCTCCTACACTCTCTTAAGGCACTCTGGTCCTGCCAAATGGTGCCACGCTTCAGCCTTTCTCCACGATCCCTTCAGTTCTGGAGTTCTTATCTCTATCAAGGCTGTACCTCCACCAGTGACCTTCCCTGACCCCTTGTGGTACCAAGTCTCAGGTAGTCTCCATGACGCCTTCATGCCTTCAAACCCAGTACCACCTGGGAGATTTTTGCACTATCAAGTTCAGCTGCCATCATGAGATGCAGCCTAGCCACCTGTGGACCATAGTTTCTGTGGGCTGACTCTGTGGAAACGCTTCCCAGAAGATTCTGAAAGAAAAGCTTTCACTTTAGTGCTCTGGTCTCTCCCAATTCTTCAGCCCCAGTTGACCAAAGTCATGATTCTTAATTCAAGACATCATATAAATAACCCTGCTGGAATCTTTGTTTATCTCTAAGATTTCACAAGCCAGGTCTCCATCATCTACATTTCTTTCAGAATTCTCTTCCAAGCATCCAAAGAACAGCCCATTGAGCTGTGAACACTCCACATGTTTTCTAATCCATAGTTCAAATACTACCACAATCCTCCCATACTTGGACAGATCTGTTACACTAATTCCCCATTCTTGGTATCAACTTCTGTCTTAATTAGAGTTTCTATGACCATAAACAACTTGGGAAGGTTTATTTGCACTTACAGCTGTCAGGTCACACTCCATTACTTGGGGCAAGAAACTCAAACAGAGCTGGAATATGAAAGCAGGAGCTGACACAAGCTTGGTGGGGAGGGGACACTCACAATAGACTGGGCCCTCCCACATCAGTCACTAAGTAAGAAAGTACCCTACAGGCTTACCTACAATCTGATCTTAAGAAGACATTTTCTCAGTGAGGTTCATTCCCCTCAGACAACTCTAAATTGTGTCCAGTTGACAGAAGGTTAAACAGCACAAAGGGTATAACAGGAAAGAATGTGATCTCTCTCCCTCTTGGCCCTGGCTAGGCTGAACCTCTGGGCTCTGCTGAGCCCACTGGGGTTGTAGAGTTGTGCAGTCATGCTGAGGTGGCACAGTAGAATGAGTAGGCAAAGTCCTTATGCACAGTGTCTGTTGACTATGGATGGTGAGATGGAGTGGGGCTTCCCATCCATGCCATCATACTCACATTGGTGTTTTGGCTAAAGGATTGATCGAAGCAATGAAATATTTTTGTACTGTATTGGACCTTGCTAATATTTCTTTTTAAGTACCCCCTAAGTTACCTCAAACTGACTGGCACTTACTTGTAATAGATGATGGCAGGCCTTCACAGATCCTGCCCACCCCTTTTAAGAAAGGTTTTATTACTGATGGCAAACCTTGAGTGTCTTACAGATTTCAAAAGCATCCCAGAGAGCAGTAAGGCAGTGATTAAAGAGTTTTTAAAGGGCACCCTCCATAGATAGGAATGGGAGGAGCCATACGTTATTAGGTAAAAAATCCTACTCCAGGAATGGGCTATTTCCCTGTGAGTTGTTGACCAGGGAGGTCCTTGAGGCCCCACAAACTTAAAAGACATTATCAATTCTGTTGGCTATATAACAGAACTAGATGGTAATTCCCTGGTCCTAAATATGCCACCTACTTTAGCTTTAGGATATGAGGAAAGCTGCCTGGGCCTGAGCTAGAAGCGCCCTCCTAACGGCTGCTTTCATAGTGAAGAATGTGCCAGCTGGTACATTGGTGAAGAATTATCACTAAGATTCCTGCTCAGCTTAGACCGTGAATGTTATAGTACCAATATGGCAGACAAGATGTGCCTACATGTACAATACTAGAATGACTTTTATGGGTGTGATCATTTGATTTCTGATTAGATTTAAGGGTCTGTCATAGAAGGGACCTCACATCCAGTACTATAAGCCAGAACAAAAACTCATGGTGAGCGAGTTCACAAAGCCCCCGTGATGAGGCCAGTGCTGCTGTTGTATTAAATGAATGTGATGTGCCTTTAAATAGTTCTGCTTATACCCATAGATTATTGCAACTATCATCTTTAGTTGGTCATTGCAGAAAACTAAAACATAAGACATATATATTATCCCCTCCAAGGCTCAGGGAATATTGAAGAAGAGATGTTAGAAAGGCTGTAAAAGCAGGAGGAAAGAGTGAAGTTTTGCATAGCAATTTCCTTCAAATTGAAATGTTTTATCCTGGAGGGAGATTCCATAAGACCCCAAGAGTAAATGGACCTTACAAGGTTCAGGAAAAAAACAACCCACAAGTCTGAGGAAGTTTCTGAAACTTAAAAGATTCGTAAGACCCTTCTTCAAGGTTACATAAACAAGTAACAATTGTTGGAGAGGACATGGGACTACCTGAAGGTCCTTTGCCTGTAGGGACCCCCAGTGCTGAGGCTCTCATTTTGGGATGGGCATCTGTGCTCAAAGTTGTCTCTCACCCCTATTTCTTTAAGTGACCCCAATAAGCCCATTGGTTCACCAAGTCGGTCTTTGGTACTCTGCATTCCACCAGAGTGACAATTTATCATACGTATTGCATGGCTTTTCCTGGGGAGCTGGGTCTGGTCTGTTCACTCCTGTAATAGCCCATGCCTCAAATCCAGAGGTAACGATTTTTACTAGCACAAATCAAAACATGGCATTATGGACTAGTGGAAATTATAGGTTGTTTGCAGATAAGAAAATAGGTCAACAAGGTTCCTGAAATGTCAGCAAGTTAAACAAAAAACACAGAATTTCTGCTTCCTAACCTGAAGGAATTTTTTATATTGACTGTGGCACTAACAAAAAAGTCCATCCCTAGGCAGAAACAAGAGCAGACAGCAACACATGCAGACGGGACCTGCTGCAGCTTTGGACAAGTATATCTGTTGATTTACACAGGTAACCATTCATTCTCTATCATCTACTCTTTCATTCAGCTGAGCAGCAGCATAGCATGACCCAAGGTCTGAGCTCTTTGCTCTGAGTCCCAGATGCCACATGTTGCTCTTCAACGAGGTATGTGCTTTCCTGCATCCCATTTTGTTCTCTGTGAAATGCTTGAACTATATTATTTATTGCAAAAGGTTTCCTTAAGAAATAAACTGGCAAGTGTATAAAATGATTAGACCAGTACCTGTCATGTAGGACATTGACCTAAAAATCTTCGATGCTTCAAAAAGAAAAATACCCCTGGTTCTGGCAGAAAGAAGACTCAGGCTAGACCCTTCCACCATCCTCTTCAGCACCACTAGGTCATGATGGGAATAAGAATGTCACACCTTTTAGAAGCTCAGCTCCTCAGAGTGCAGGGGCTGGGTACAGGGCAGGAGTTCAGCTCACCTACCTCAGTGCAGTTGAAGTTAACTGAGACAAATGTACATAAGATTTTAAATAATATTTTGATAGCATGCATGTAAGATAGCAAGGCTGTTTAAAGCATTAGCATAGGTAGAATGTAAAGTTTGTGGGTTTTTCTAATGCAAGGCAAGAAATGAAGAGGAAAGGCAATTTCTGTCAATTCGCCCTGGTGATAAGAGGTAATGGGGGTACAGGGAGGAGGCGTGCTGCTCTCGGCCTCCATGCATAAACCAGGGAGACTCCTCTACTTCTGTTTCCCAAATGGTATTGCAAATAATAGGAAATTTTTGTGGCTATTAAATTAAACTGAAAACTCCTTCTCCTGCAAGAACTTTCCATGTCTGCCCATTTGCTTTACATGCACAGCAGAAACAAATGTCATGAAAAGTGTAGGTTCACTATTAGTTTGGTTTATTAAATGTGGGAATGTTATTTGTGTGAGTACCGAAACTATAGCTATTTGTTTTTATTTAAAAATGTACAATATATTCTGGTCATATTTTTTTTCTCCCCAACGCCTCCCAAAACTTCACTATTCTTTACCCACCCAATTTCATGATTTTTTTTTGAGATTATAATTACATTATTTCTCCCTCCCTCTAAGCTTTCCCATATACCCTTCCTTGCCTTCTTTCAAATTCATGGACTCTTTTTTCACAATTGTCATTACATACATATGTGTATATAAATGTACATTCCTAAATATAACCTGCTCAGTGTGTACAATATTATTTCTGTATGTGTTTCCAGGGTTAACTGTTTGGCCCTGGATAAGCAATTAATGTGCTCTTCCCTGAGGAAGGGTATTCCTCCCACAGAACTCCATAGTTGATTCATGGCAATTTCTTATCTCTAAAATATCTTTTCCTTCAGCTTGAGATAAGTGAAGCTTAACCATGTGCATATTTTTCTCCAGCATCAGTCTCCACTCCTCTTGGGATTCCACAAGTGCAACTGCTAGGAATGTGTGTGAGATGCTTAGAACTATGTTCTAAGGTGACCACCTTCTCCAGTCCTGTCAGCTAAGCTTGAGACGCTACTTTCTGGACCTTATTCCAAACAAGTGAAACCATGTCTACACAAAACTCATTTGTATTCAAGTTTCATAGAAGCTTAGTTCCCAGGTCACACAGGAAGCAACTCAAAACGATCACTGATAGGTGAATAGATACATGAGCTTGCCAAGCCTCCACCATACCGCTACTTAGAAATAAGAGTATTCAGCCTTGGCACACTCTTCAGGGCAGGAAGCCTCAAAAATACAGAAAGTGAAAAATAAGTAGACACAGACAACACAAGCCATAAGAAGGAGGCTGGTAATTTGAATGAGAATGCCCCCCCACAAGCTCATATATTTGAATGCTTGGTCCCCATTTGGTGGAACTATAGGAAGGATCAGGTGTCTCATTGGAGGAGGTGTGCCATTGGGAATGGACTTTGAGGCTTCAAAATCTCCACTTCCGATTACCCATCTTTGCCTCCCTCCCACTTGCAAAGAAGGATGGAACCTCTCAGCTGCTGTTCTGGCACCATGTTTGCCTGTCTGCTCCCCACTGTTATGGTCATGGACTCACCCTCTGAACTATAATCCCCCAGTAAACTCTTCCTTCTATAATTTGCTTGGGTTGTACTTTGTTAGAGTAGAAAAAAAAAAGTAGCTAAGACAGCTGGGAGTTCATTAAAAAGAGCACAAAAAAGTTGAAAGGATAGAACTAGAGGGATGGCATGATGGTTAAAAGCCCTTGCTGCTCTTTCAGAGGCCCCAAGTTTGGTTCTCTGCTCCTGTGTTGGTGGCTCACAACTGCCTATTACTTACAGTTCTAAAGATCCAGTGTCTCATCCAGCCTCCGCAGGCAACTCACACAAATAGCACATACTCACAGACACATCACACATAAAAATTAAAAGATGAAGCTTAAGAATAATGGAGACTCTATATCTCAGTGATGACAGTGTTCACACAGGTACATACTTTGTCAGAACTGACTGATCTTTACAGTTAGAGTGGGTATGCTTCATTTTCTAAGAGAAATACTAAAATAAAGTTGACTTTTGAAAAAAGATGAGAAAAGCCAGTCAGAAAGATGCAAAAGCTCTTTGAAGAGTGCCTTGGCTTGGTTCTTTAGTGTTGCCCCCAAAGACCCCTGTGTTAAAGATTTTATTGATACTCATGGTACTATTGACAGCCAGTGGAACATTTAAGAGGATATTGGGAGGTATTGTGGGTGTACCCTCAAAGGGAACTGTGGGGCCCTGGAGTGTGTTCCTCTTTTTTATTTCCCAGGTATGAAGTAATAACACTATTGCCTGGAAAACCTGTGTGTGGCCACTGATCTTAGACTGAAAACATTGAAGCCATGGGCCAAAGTAAACCTTCCACTTTTGTAAGCTAATTAAACATGTGTAGATACTCCTAGTAATGGAAGCCAGCCAGGTAGGCTTCCTCTAATACTATTAGGACAATGTGAACATTTAAAGAATGGTCTCTATAAAATAACGAAACAAAAGTCTAATGTACCATGACGAGAGAGAAAGAAGAGACAGAGGAACTTGTCTTTATTTAGGGATCTATATCGAGGAAGCC
The DNA here is from genome assembly GCF_907164565.1 of Psammomys obesus. Lineage (NCBI taxonomy): Eukaryota > Metazoa > Chordata > Mammalia > Rodentia > Muridae > Psammomys > Psammomys obesus. Next base: position 19,647,561 of record NW_026585580.1, read on the forward strand.
AACAGGTAGAAAAGATAAAAGAAAATGGAAGCTAGGGAAGTTATGGGTGTGGGGGAAGGACTGAGCACACAGTAGGCTCAGGATTTGGGGAAGTGATGATCCCACTGGCATTTTACTTTAGAGCCACTTTGTCTGCATGTTGACATATTCCACAATCAAAAGAGTGGCTTTCATATTTGGAGAAGTAGAAAAAACCCAAATAGCTCATTCTAAAATGCCACTTCAACTCACTGCCTCCATTTCTCCAATCAAGCCAATCCAAGCACATGTTGCATTTGACAAAGACTGATATACAAACAACTAAAAGCTAGAAGTAAAATATCTGCATAAATGTTATCAAAAAAGCTGTTTTTAACAAATGGATGTTTAAAACTTCTTAGAGAATCCAAGATGAGAAATACTGAGTTGTCAGACAAAATCTGCCTCTGTAATGAATCCTTCCTCCTCATTCTAGAAGGCTCTGAAAATTCCTCAATCTATGAAATGTCTATTCTTTTCTAAAAATGGAAAGAGAAAGTAAAATACAGAATATCCTTAGTGTGAATTAGCCAGTGGGCTGGCTTGCTCTAGGTCTTTCTCAAAATGTTAAGTTATTGAAAGGAATTTGAGGTCCTGCCTTATTGGCATCTCATGCAGAGGTCAGTGCCAGGACTGACTGTACCGATCCTGTGTTGGGGCTAAATGATGGGTGCCATTTGTTCATATTTGCTTTCTTTCTTCCCTTACATGGTACCTGCCATTACCTTGATGATAAAAGGCTAGATTATACAACTGGAAAATAACAGGCATCTCTCCTAGCTCAATCTTGGGTGAAAACCCTTTCATCTTTTGGGGATTTTCTTCCTTTTCTTTATTTTAACACATTATTCCACCTTACCCAGAAAATTGTTTTGGTCTCAAACAACTCTTTTTTATTCATTCTTGTGAATGAAAGCAGAAGCCTGGATAATGTAAAGTGTTACAAATCCAGAATCCTTTTATATTTGACTTTTAAATGTAGGATTGTATTTACATTTGATTATGCAAATGTTTAATATTCAAGCAATTCAATCCAGGCAAAATAGCAGAGTCACAGGCTAAGTGCCTACCTGGGAAAGGCCTAAGCTGCTACCCTGGGTCTTTAGTGATGCTCCTTAGCAATATCTACCCCCAGAGGACAGGACAGGACTCATCAGCAGAGGGTACACTGAAGAGCCCCATTAATCATCTCTGTTCACCTTCTTACCCTCTTTCTTAGAGCAACAGGTCTGGTGCTTTCCAAGCCACCCTAGTGCTGTGTTTATCTTACTGTCTTGGCTGCAATGATGACATTTGCTGTCAGTACTGGAAAGGAATTTGTGACACAAAGATCACTGCTCCCCAACCAAAGGCTGCCTTTTCTAATCCCTGCCCTAGCCAGTGCTGAGGGCTAGCTATTAGCAGAAGTATTAACCACTCTTTAAAAGATTGGCTGCACAGAGAGCTGGCCCCGACAGCATGAGAGCCAGTAACCTGGCCTTGCCCCTTGCCAGCTACAGCATTTGGAAGAGAGAGGGCCCTGTAACTGCCCTGGGCTGCACAGGAGAGCTCATCCTAGTACTGTTTGAGTGTATGAGAGCCAGGCACAAAAACATGAGGGAAGGAGAGCTGGCCCTGTCCCTCACCTGGGCAATGCTGGAGAGCTGTCAGGCTAAGGAGCTCAGCTGCCACCCAAGCCCTGGAAAGTTCAGGGTAGCAGGCAGGGTTATGCCAGACACACCCTGCAACAGGTAGGAACTGATGGATGCTGGGAGAACCTAAAAGCAGGGCCACTTTGGTATGTTAAATATGCACCTCAGCTGTTCTTCCCTGATCTGAACCCCAGCTATACTCTGTCTTCGGACTATGTAAGTTACAAAAAGAACAAATCAGTACCTTTATGGTAAATACCACAACAGAGCTTCCTGGGTCTCAGGTCCACCATGGAAACTGCAAAGCCACTGTTCATCTCCCCTCTTTATTTTGTAACAAAGGTTGTGGGTGTTGTTTGTTTGTTTGTTTTAAATCACAAAGAGGGAACTGAAGAATATTGGTAGGAAATTTGCATGGTTAGTTCTGCACTGAAGAAAGTTCTGTTATGTTTGGGGTGGAAGCCTTAAAAAACTCACTTCAGAGACAGAAGCTTAAAAATGAAAGCTTTATTTTCTGCCTGCACAGGGATCCTGCCAGTTTGGGATCTGAATCTCATGATTGAAGGTGGATTGGACAACATTTTTAAAGGTTGGAAACACAAATTGAGGGGGTGCAGGGTAGGCTGTTGCATTGGCCAATAATATTTTGACACAAGGGGTTGAGCAAGGAAGTTAATGTTGGTAACTGGGCCTTATCCAGGTTACCTGGGTTCAGAGTCCTTGATTCAGCTTTTGCAATTAGGTGCCCTATTGGACTTTGGCCCAGAATTTACACTTATAAGGAAACAAAGGAGTGGGCAAGCTCCACACAGTCAATTAAGTTGAGACAAGGAAACACATTTATGACTTGTGTGTCTTAGTTTAGATGATAGATACTGGCAACTTCCTTCTTTACATCCTTAACTGATTAACAAACAAACATGAATCTTCTGTAGAAGCAGGATAGGAGTTGGTTCTGGAACCTAGGCAACATGAACTGAGTTCTGTCCTGACAGTAAGATAGAGGTTGTTCCTGAGATAGCTGGACTCAGGCTGCTGTCTCCTAACAGTTCAAGATTCACACACTGTTAATTAAAGTATGAAGGGAAAGGAGGAAAAGAGAAAGGAAAATGAGACTAAGAAAGGGATAGAGACAAGGGAAAGGTGAGGATTGGAAGAAAGCAGAGACTGGAGAGAATGAGGAAGGAGAGATGGGGAGAGGAGAGGAAAGAGGAAGGGTGGGAGGGAGAGAGGAAGAAAGGAAAAGAAAGGAAGGGAAGCAGGAAGAAAGGAGAGGAGAGCCCTTGAAGCTGTGCCTATAGGATGGAGCCTCCACCCACCCTGTCCTTTCCTCTAACACTATTAAAGTTTCAGGAGTGGGTGAGTGTGGGAGAGGGTCAACCCTTAACCTGAAGCCCACCTATCCTCTCAGCTTCTGGATCCTGCCTTGTCCTCTCTCCTGAAGTTCCTCCAGGCACCTTCAGAGTCCCTGCTTTGTCCTCTGGGTGGGAAATCCTGCTGTTCCTGGGTTTGAAGCATCCTGTGCTCAAGATTCCACCTGGCTCTGGCTGATGTGCAAATGAGTGCATGTCACCTTCACCTTTTCTTACTCCCACCAAGTTGGAAAGAATATTCCTTGCAGGGGCTTAAAATATCTCATTGTCATGTAAACCTGAGTGAAGGCTTCTACCTGTAGGCATTTGCAGCCTCTCTCTTCAGCTCTGTTCTGTCTGCCACCAACTCAATTCAAGGTGTGACTATATCACCTAGAGGGAGGAAAAACACAGCGGTTTAATATTAGGAAAGCATCCTTGCAGAATTCCTCAGGAAGATCAGTAGGGCTCCAGACAGGAAATAAATTAAACATGGACATGCCTGGAGACAGGGACACCACTGAAGATGCTACACAAACATTCAGGCAAACGATTATGGCAGATGAGCTTAAGTGTGACAGAATGAGGAAGAGACCAACTAGGAACTATTTAGATATTAATATTAATTTAATATACTAAAGCTTCATTCTTGGCTATTTGTTCTCCAGGGGTACACTGTGTATAGTGTAGTGCAGGAGCAGGAAAAGAGGCAGGAAGGGAGAGGACCAAAAATGAAGAAATGTAGGCCAAGATCAGGCTCTAAAGACATCCGGATTTACGGCTTACTGTGCTGCTCACTGACTTGGGCTGCATCATCTTAAAGCAGATGCTAAAACAGAACTTAGAGATCAAAATGCTCATTAGACAAGTTATAGGTTGAACTCTGTGTGCTCAATATTCCCATGTTGGAATCCTTCCTCTCAGGTCCTCTGATGACTATATTTGGATAGAGAACTGGCAAAGTTACTTAGGTTGAAATGACATCATGTTATGCTCAGTTTATGAACCTCAAAAGACCAGGAATAAATAGACTCCGCTGTAAATATGTGAGGTTTTTAAAAATTGTATACACGTTCGAACATGGGACACAAATTTCCTGTGGAAACAGGAGAGGAATGTGGCTCTGAGGTCTAGGGGTACAGAGTTTTTAAAGGGAAAAATAATGCAAGCAGGGACTTACATGCTTTGGCATTACATGACTGGCTAAGGGAAATTGACTTTTGAAATGATTGGTCCACTTTAGGCATCAAGATTACAAGCAGTTCTGGCCTGGTCATATGGGCCACTTTCCTAGCAACTGTATAATTAGTGGGTGGGGAAAGAATGCAGTAAGGCTAATTCTTCCCTTCAGAGCATTATTGGACATGTCTCCACCTAGCTAGCCTTTAAAGCAAAACCCTGATTTTTGAGTCTTTGGTCTCTCATTCCCCCCTTCTCATAATCATTTGAAGACCCAATCTTGGGTCTTCTAGATATGACCCCTTGTATCCTACAGATTTACATTTCCACAATGGGATCTGAGTACCATTACTGTATAGCTCCAAACATTTCTTCATGAGAGCCATCAAGCAATTTAAAATACAAGGCTCAAAAGTAAAAATCAATATGAGAAAGGATCCCTTCAGGGTGGATATAGGTTAGTAAGCCAAGGAGAACTATTATACCAGGATTTAAACCATCCTCTGGATTCTTTTTTCTCTAGGGTCTCTCCAGGCTTTTAGTCCAGTTGCAATAATACTAGTTCCTATTCCAGTAAGCAGATCCCCAAAATAATAGCTAATGTCAGGGGGCACTTTTTGACTTAACATTTCAGTCTGGTAGTTGGGATTTGGGACTGACTCATCTCCTGAAACTACTTCAGTACTGACAATAGGACCATTGACATCAGGGGCTGGGAAGGCTGAAATGCCAGTCAACGCCTGGGCAATGGGGCAGTCCTCAGAAACATCTGGTTAGTTGATCCAACTAAAGACAAAGGGAGCAATCATGTCAGCAAGTCCAGATTTCAGCTCAAAGTCTGTAGCTGATCCTGGAATAGAGTCAACCAGGTGAAAATCTGTCAAGACAAATTCAGAATAGAGACAGAAGTTAAAATTTGTCTATTAAATGGGAAAAGTGAGGAATCCCAAGACTAGGGGAAAAACTCATCCTGGGTCTGTTTGAGCAATTCCAAATCTCGTGACTTTTCGGTTTCCTGAAGCTCACATGAATTTTTAGTACACAAAAGGAATATATATATATATATATTAAACTCAGAAAAGTAACATATCAGCAAATCTATTGTAACAACATTCTGAGAATAACAGGTAAAACTGCATCCAACTGAATGAGTATCAGTTCTTCCTAACTGTTTGTTTTGTAACCTTTATAAACAATTTAAGTGTGTTCATGGTCTGAAACTCTACACTTTTTCTGTGGCCACAGCTGTTGGTAATCAGCCACCAGTGCAGCTTGGCCACTTTTTGTACACCCAGCATCTACTTTTATCCCCTACCTCCATGTCATAGTGAATAATGAAATACATTAATGGCTTTACTGCTAAACCCTGGATTCTTGGACTTTCCTTAACAAAGCAACTAGAAGGAATAGGTTTAAGATATTCCTGTGTCAAAGTCTGCCTCAGAAATGGCAGATATTAAAATACCATAGTAAAAGGCAGATATTAAAATACCATAGTAAAAGTTATGGCTTTTGGGTCAGATATACACATTAAACAGATGTTTTTAGCATGATGAGAAGCACCCTTAAGTCTATCTCCAGAAGACAACCAAAGAAAATTAAAATCTTAAGCTTGTGACTGAATAATAAGCAGTCAGTGCTCCATCAACTTATCAGAACTCTATTGATAAACATCAAAACCCTAAACTTCTGAAATCTTATAACAACATAAGCACAACAATAGCAGAGATGAGGGAAAAATCTAAAATATCTTCCATTTTCAATATACCTTAAATCATTTTTCTATATCGTTACAACTCACATTCATATACCTTAAAACACTGAGACTCTGCGATCTTTCTTGCATTTACTAACTTCAAAACATTTTCCTAGACCATCAAACAACATTCTCTAGATTCTCACAACCTAAACTCCTATATCCTCAGACCCTACATAAACTCCATATTTTCCTATCCAGCTATTCACCATAAGACACAGGCAACTAACATGAAGCCTGTGAACAAGGCAAACCTGTTTGCCTTTCTAAATAAGAGATCTAGTACCTAGTGGTTCTAACTAGCTAATGAACTGACCAATGAGCTAACAGTGGATCTAATTGTCTGATCTTTAGCTGCAAAGCTACCATAAGCTTAGCCTCGCTGACAATGTGATCAGAGACTTGAGAAGGATAAATTATAAGCTAAATAATTGTACCAATCCATGTACCAAGCAAAATGACAGAGATGACAAGTTAGTCCATCACCTAGGCAATGTTCCTGGCCCCTGGTTGTCTCATGGCATCATGAACAGAGGCGGTCCTGCCAGGCACAGAAGATGAGAGACTGCTTCTGTGCAAAAAGGAACAGGAGAGATTGGCCTCACCTTGCCTTCTGCAATGTGAAACAATAACTCTCCAGGTGTCCACAGCTTTTTCCGCAGTTTAAGCTGGGCCCTAGCAGTGGGCCAGTTGGGGCAGTCTTGCCCAGTGGTTAGCATACCACAATCCAGAGTAGCAGTCATCTCTCACTGTGCCCAAATCTTCTCAGAGACCTTGGAGACCTACTGCAAGGATTTGGGGACTCTCTGTCACAATAAGCTTACACATGTTAAAATGCCACATTCATCAGATCTCTGACAAGCTTGAGGGCCAGCATATCTGAGTTACTCTTTGTCTGTCTTTTGTTATCTAAAATTGTATCCTATAAAACAATACCATAATCTCTAATTCTGGCATATTCCTTAGATGCGTGTTTTAGGACTCTATCTCAACCAGATCTACATAGGCAAACTTCATAGTTACCCATCCTAGGCTTAACCTTAAAAACAAACAAAAGAATAGACAAAGCTCAACATTGTAACCAACTGCAGTGGTTAGCATAACTTTAAATATCTTTCTGAACTAAAATCAAAGCAAAACTTTCAATTGAATACAGTTCATAGAGGGGCTAGTAAATCTTGATGATCCTACCACATTGCATTAAAACTAAACAGCAAAAAGCTTAAAGGACAAAAGTTGCACTTAGCACTAAACAGGGAACTGAAAACAGCTGGTACCCCTAAATAAAGATGGCAGCAAAACTATGGCTCCACCCTCTTTATCTCTGAACCAACATGGCAGCTAGCCACATGTTGATACAGGCTGTGGCCAGCAATTGGTATTGCTACCTCCCACAGTATGGCAAGCACTGTGAAACATTTACAATTCACCATAACCAAAGGTTCTAACATTGTAATTAAATAAGTTTTAGAACCAACTGCATAACAGAACAGTATAGAACAATTTTAAACTGTACCAACTATTCTGGCCACACCAAACCTATCAGCCAGAATTTTTCCCCTTTTAAAGAGCATAAGAAAACATTTTGCATTGAAGAATCACCAGCCTTTTAAGTGAAGAACAACATATTTTACAGTTCTTTCTCAAATCATATTTGCAGGTATGAAGAACCAAAGCAAATACAGTTCATATGCCCTCTGGCTTTCCATACATCCACTGACTTTCCATAACATTCTATATACCCTCAGGTTAGTTTTTCCTAGATCTGTTCTTCTGGCTTAACCAGACACTATTACTTTAGGCAGGCTATTCTTTTCTTTTCTTTATTATCCCAGCCTTTTGCTTTCTTTTTTGCTTTTCAGACAACATAAAAACTCCCATCAAAATCATTTTCATCCTGAAATGATAGTGCCGGAGCCCAGCGTGGGCTTAGTTCACAATTTATTTTTTATAGGCAAAGCAAAAACAAGTCACATCAATACAAAAAGAACTTCTGGAACTGTCAAATTCCCTTTCTAAAATTGCTTCCCTGTAGCAGATATGATCTAAGGTCACATAAACAAGCTTTAAGGAACTTAGAACAAGTATTAAGAAACTTGGCGAAACTTCTTTTCTATGTCTCAAGGTAAAGGTCAGGATGAAAACATGTGTTTTGATAAACAAAGCAGCTTAACAAACAAGCAGCTCTCCATACGATACACTGTAAAAAAAAAAAAAAAAAAAAAAAAAAAAAAAAAAACCTGCAATTTTCTCAATTGGCTCAAACAGTATGGCTTGGTGTTATTTGATAAAATTATAAATAAATACCAAAGTCTTTTGTCCTCCCCCAAAGGGAGGACAAGTTCTTTGTTAGACTGCCCAACGTCTTTGCTTAAAATGCCCGATAAACTTTAAAATGTTTCATCACCTTAAACATTTAAACATTCTCCAAAACCTGTTTTTGCAATATCAAAATAAAGTGCCCTATTTTAGGAGTAAAGTCACAAAGCATAACCTTTAAAATCAAATTTTACCACTGCAAACAATCCAATCTCTAAAACCAATACCAATTTAAAATGAGACTTGTTGCCTCAGTCTAAAAGGAAACAAAATTCATTTCGACTAACAGGTTCTGTAATCTTTCCTTCCCCTGACCACACCACATGGTAATCTCAAGTTGGGGTGTCACATCACATGCATGGGAAGCCACATGGTTGCTTTTTAAAAACATGCGTTATAGGTCTCATAAACACATAGGCACACATGTATGTCCTAAACAAGAGTTTGAATTTAACCTTTAAACATATCCAATAACTCTTACTCTATAACCAAGACATACAGAGCATATTAACCATTTAAGATCCGTCAAAAACAAACATACAATGATCATACATACATTTAAACAGACAGACAAAACTTTCCTTACTTCCTCCTGCTGTAATTTCGAGCACTCTTTTTTCTCACTTGGCAGCGGCTCCTAGCTAGCCAGAAGCAGTCCCGGACAACTCCATTCCCGTCTCCACCCTCTCATTCTTTTCCAACCCAGAGCACAGGCTGATCAGCAGCTGGTGGAAGTGGGGTGCACAGGTGGAGTTCGGAGAAACAGGGAAGGGAAAGGAAGTCTGTCCCATAGGGTCTGTCAGTCCAAGTCCCATCCAAAGAAATGAGAACAGTCATCCCAGACAGCCATAAACACAAAGACAAAACAATAGACTCTGCTAGGTAATCAGGTAAAAGCCTGAAACCAGTATGTTGGCAGCAGCAGCAGTATGTGGGTCTCTGTGGGAGAGACACACTTTCTAGGCCTATCACACCCCATGTCCCTCACAAGGCTATTGGGGAGCACTGCCCCGCTGGGATCTAAGACATCTCCCAAGATCCTCGTGGTCTCAGTCTGCCAGCTCATCAGCTGGTGTACTGTGACATGACCGATCCTTGGCCACTCACTGTGTACCACCTTGTGATCTCAAATATACACAGAATGACAGAACAGAGACACAGAACTTAATCAAGACAAAAGTGCTTACCTGGGGTCTGATCCTCCAGCTTGGGAGTCTTGGGAGGTCTTGGGAGGTCTTGGAGATCCCAGACAAGCCCCCAAGTATGTTATGTCTGAATCGCAAGCCCCCAAAAGACTAGCACCAGGAGTCGAGTCCATTGCAAAACACATGAGGATCTTTTTATTAGAAGCTGCAGCCTGGGCTCACGCCCCCACCGCTGAAGTGGTGAGAGCAGAGAACCCCATGCTCAGGTTAGTTGAGTGATTTAAAGATTCTGGTCCCTCCTAGCATGCCCAGAGCAAGGGATTCCTGCTTGGCCGGCATCTATTGGTCAAAACACAAAAGAGATGTTGTATTTTGAGTTGATTGGGCATAGGAAGGTCCCCGAACCATTAATGATCTGGTATCCCCCCTCTAGGGGGATAGGTCGGTTTCTTAGCAACTGTATCTCTAATGGGCAGGAAAGAATGCAGTAAAGCTAGTTCTCCCCTTCAGGGCATTAAGCCTAGTTCTTCCCTGAAGATGGCTGGACATGTCTCCATTTCGCTTGGTTCAAGCTGTGCTATAAACTTTAAAACAATACCCACTGATTTTTAGGTCTTTGGTCTCTCATTGGTAAATTGGAGTCTGAGCTGCTAAGCCTGGGGGCAGTCTCCACCTTGATGCTTGGTTCACCTTGATACAAACAAACTTACAGAAGAAACTTTCATTTTACTCATGTTTCCATTCACTGTGGCGAGGAACATGGTAGAGCATTTACATCACAGCACACAGAAGCAGAACAAGCAGCCTCAAGATGAAGCCCAGGCAACACACAGCCCCCAAGGAGACACCCACACTGATCTGCCACTAACCAGGCCCTACTTTTCATAATTCTGTTGCCTACCAATTCTCCATTCAAAATGGGATTGCTGTGACTGTGCTATGCTGGGAAATGAATCTATTCAAGCATGGATCCACCAATGACTTCAAGTATTTATTAAGTCAGAGCCCTCCCAGTCTCTGAAAACACGCTCATAGACAGACCCTTGAAGGAGTCTGGTATTTGGAATTCTGTCTCCTGGCCTTGGCAGATGTGGGTCTTATCTAAATTCCATTTCTCAGAGACTGTCCTTGGCAGTCTCTGTAGGTGGGGTGCTCTGAGCCTGAGAAATAGACAGCAAGCTCCCTGGAATCTTGGGAACCAGATATCGGACTTTGTGTGACCTTGAGTGAATTCTTGTAGGCCTTGCCAGGTGGCACAGATGTGTTGCTACTGTGAAAAAAATTTCCTTGTTCCCTTTGTTTTATAAGTGTTGTTTGCAGGTTCAGTAAACTGAGACTTGATCAGAAATCTGTCTTGTCTCCATTCTTCACATCTCTGTCCCCCAATTTCCACTCTCTCTCTTTCAGGTGGACCCTGTTCGACTAGCCCGAGGGAAGGGTCAGACCCTGATATGGGCTTCCTTAATCTCCCGGGCATATTTCAATCTAGTCTTAAGATTAACCTTCATTTTACTAAATAAACATATGATCAAGCTGCTTTCTAAATATTTATGTGTATAAATTCCTCCTTCTCCCAACCTTGGCCAGAGAAGCTTGTTTTCTACAACGAACAGAGGTTAGGACAGCAACTCAAAACTAATCAAATTTTGGAGAACAAGACACTGTGGAGTGTTCATCCCTAAATTGGGCATATTTACAAATTCCCATAAACCTTGGGGAACAGCAGAGGAAAAGGAGTAGAAAGGCTGTAAGATGAAAGGGAGAAAACAGTACTCTGATGTGCCATCTTCTGGACACAACATAGCAGGTACACTCATGATTTTACTGCAACTATGGTTATCTGCACGAGAGGAAGCCAACAAAGATCAGCCAGCATTCTAGAGGGCAGCAAAAATTAGACTCAGAGAAAAAAACAGGAACAGACATGAGGGTGAGAGGGTAATGGGTTGGGGTTGGGGTTGGTGGGAGCAAGAGGCTGGGAAGCAAGTTACATCATATGTATGTACAGATACTTTAAAAATTAACCATTATAGGTGGCCATTTTCATGTGGTCACCCCACTGTCTATGGGGTAGTGAGTGACAAACACTCATTGCAATAAAATGTTTCAGTCATTTTGCCAACTTGGTTGTTTAGTGAGATGACTCTCAGTTAGAAAAGTTTTATTGCCACCTCCTTTCAGGGACATTTGCTAATATCGAAAGACATTTGTCAGAGGCCAGTGTGTCCTGGAACAACACAGAACTCCGATGTTGACTCTGATGATGCACTCTGATGAGTGCATACTGGATGAGACCACATGCTACATTCTTCATCCTTCACAGCCATTTCGATCTACCATGTGACCTGTTGGTCCCTAGAACCTCCAAATTTATTCCTTCTGGGCTCTTAACCCATCAGTAAGCTGTTGACCACTGCTCAGTCTCATGCCATTTTCCATGTCAGTGACCCAGGATACTCACCAAAGCTCTGGCCTTCAGGAAAGCCTTCTCTTGTCTTTGTCTTTCACATTATGGTTTATTTTTTCTTTATTATTGTATTCTTTGAGAATTATGTGTATATTTACATATTTTATCCACATATAGGTATATTTTATATGATATATAGTGACATATATAGCGTGCGTGTGAAATATTATATTCCTCTAACTTCCTTTAAATACCTTCTACACATCCATCCCTTCAAAGCTTCATTTCTCGTCCTTCTTTATTTTCAGTAACTCACTAAGTCCAATTAGTGCTGTTCACATGTATATAGCTGTGGGGCCATCCACTGGAGCAGGGAAACCTTCTTTGAGAAAGGTTCTTTCTTCCCTGGCAGCTCTCAGCAGCCAATAGCTCCTCAGCATGGGGTGGGGCCTCCCTGATCTCTCTCAATGTTATGGTTTAACGTGGTATACTTTCTGTTCATTTGATGTTTTCTTCCTTCATTTACAAACCAGACCAATTCACTTGTAAATTTATCTCCAGGCTTTCTTTTCCTCCTTCTCCTCCTCCTCTCCTCTTCATTCTTCCCCTTGCCCCTTCTCTCCATGCCTCATAGAACCATGGACATTAGTTAAGATTAGGGGAGCCAACCCCATGGAGGTAGATGCCACAAAGGGCTGGAATGCTGGTTGTTTCAGTTGTTGGCCCTTGTTGTGCTCAATCCTAGATACACCAAGTTCACCAAAGACCTCACACACACAGTTGCCCCTGAGTCCATTCAATCTTATGATTTTGTAAGTCTGCCAGAACCAGGTGATTACAGGCAGCTGTCTGCTTGGTTACTTGCTTATCTGGTGGTCAGAGGATACAATTCTTACAGGACCTAATAGGAGGAACAAGCTGGTTTCTTTTAAGCTATGTAATTCTTCACTGAACGCAGTGTCTTAGTCTACTTTGTGTTGCTATTAACAGAATACCAAAAAATAACCTGCATAATTTTTAATAAGTGAAACTTATTTTGAGGAATTCTAGAGTCTGGGAAGTCAAGGATCAGGGAACCAGCAACAGAAAAAGGGCTTCTTGCTGTGCCTTGATAGCAAAGAGTGACACATGGACGCAAGAGGTAAATGCCTATCCAGGTAGCCTTCAGACATTACAACAGAGGGCAAGTGAGTTAAAACAATCCTCGAGAAAACTGTATAGGTTTCCCTATGCAGTTATCTATCTACAGATAGAGCAAGTGTGGTAGTTTGTATCTCTTTCTCCTCTTATAAAGTCATGGATCCCGTCACGGGGCCTCATCTTCATCACCTCATCTAACCCTGATGACCTCTTTCATCAGTTACTTTTCTGTTTCTGTGAAAAAAACATCACCGATAAAACATCACAACCAAAAGAAAGTTATGGAAGAAAGAGTTTACTCTGGCTTGTGGTCACGGAAGGATAAGTCTATCATGCTGGGGTGGCATGGCAGCAAGCAAGACAAGAAAGTGAGGGATCGCATCTTCAATGGAAAGCAGAAAGCAGAGAGAACAAACTGGAAATGGGACAAGGCTACAGACTTTCAAAGAACACCCCCCCTAGCTGACATATTTCCTTCAGCAAGGTTCCATCACTTAAATCTCAAACACTGCCACCAACCAGAGACCCAAGAGTTCAAATATCAGAACCTATGGGGAGACATTTCCCATTTAAGCCACCACATGACCAAATACCACCTCCAAATACCGGCAACATATGAATTTGAAGATTAAATTTCTAATATATAAACTTTGGGGAAACATACCAAAATCATAGCAAATAGCATAGATGCTGCAGATCTTCAGGGTCCTATGGTACAGCTCTTCATTAGACCTGTCACAAACTCCATACATCCCCTTTTCTTACCACAGGTACTCTCAATACCGTAGGAGCCAAATGGCATGTGTGCTGACCCAAAAGCCAAGACCCACTGCAAAGTTTTCTCTTGAGAGCCTCACTCAAACATGGGAGATGCCTGTGACACTTGGTAATTAGTTGGGATTATGGTGTGAAATAGGCTACGGCTAAAGAGCCAAGAGGCCCACGTTGCACTGTACTTCTTTCATCACTGCTAGAAGTCAAGATGGAAAATGTTGTCTTTACCTACAAAAGATACCCTTATCCACAGAGACCCTAGAAACTTTACTGATGTTGACCACTCTTCAGTATCTCGTTTTTTTTATTTGAGAGAGTGTCTTTCTGTATACTCTAGGATGTCCTCAAAATGGCCACCTGCCTACCACATTCTCCCAAGTGCTGAGATTACAGGCACATATCACCTCACCAGGTTATAGAGAAGGCATTTTTTTTCTGGTGCTAATTATTGAACATTTGATCATACATCAGGATGCCCATTGGTCTAGATGAAGAGATTTGGATCCACTTTAATTCATGAACAGGGGCCTGCTATCTCTTTCTGTTTTGAGTTGCTATAAAAGGATAATATATTATGAGAAATTATAAATAAGTTTATTATATTTTAGTTATATATTTTATACATTCATGAGGCTGGGAAGCCTAAGATAGTTACCAGACTTATAAAGGCCTTCATGTTGCCATTGTCCCTTGGTGGAAGGTACCATATGGCAAAAGAGAGTAAATGAAGACTGAACAACATACCCATTCCCCTGACACAGCAACCTACTTACCTTCAAGTGGATCAAAGACCTCAACATAAAACCAGACACACTAAATCTATTAGAAGAAAGAGTGGAGAAGAGCCTTGAACTCATTGGCACAAGAGACAGCTTCCTGAACAAAACACCAACAGCACAGGCTCTAAGATCAACAATCAATAAACGGGACCGCATGAAACTGAAAAGCTTCTTATTTAAAGCAAAAGACACTGTCAGTAGAACAAACAGACAGCTTTCAGATTGGGAAAAGATCTTCATCCACTGTTATAGTAAAGTAAAAAATGAGTAAACTGTTGGCCTATATAATGTTTATTATTATCCTATGATTATCATGGCAATATTATTTAATGTACTATCACAAATAATAAAACATAGACACCTGCTAGATTTATAATTGCCTTGTTTACCTTGGGCAGGGCAAATATTTCACTTACGATATCTCAACATCCTCACCATCCATCTCTAAGCCCCCACCCAATGCCATCCATTTTAATCATCCTCATCTGTACTATCTTCCATCCATAATCTTATAAATACTTGCTTTTATTCTTCATCTGTGCCTTTCCACGCCATTATTGGAGTCCTTCCTATTGGCCCAAGTTTTTTTTTTCTTTTTTCTCATTGTGGCATCCTTCTTCCTCTTCTCTTTTCATCCATCTGTTTCCTATGATTCCCTGTCCTCAAAAACCCAGGAACCTTAACCATGTCTACCCCATTCTGCCCTGTCCATGTATAGGCCATTTAATCAACCAATCAGGCATGTCTTAGGCAGGTTTACAAAACAAGGATAGGTGTAACCAGATCTTGAGGGCCAGTAACACGCATCAGACCAACCTCCAACAACCAACCCTACATCCGACAGAGGGCTAATATCCAAAATATAAAAAAAAAAAAATCAAATTAAACACCAAGGGTTAGTGAGATATTAAGAGATATTGGCTGCTCTTCCAAAGGTTCTGAGTTCAATTCCCAGCAACCACATGGTACCTCACAACCATCTATAATAAGATCTTGTGCCCTCTCATGGCATGCAGGTGTACATGCTAGCAGAATGTTGTATATATAATAAATAAATAATTTTTTAAAAGAAATTAAACACTGACAAACTAAATAATCCAATTTAAAAGGGGGATACAGAGCTAAACAGAGAATTCTCAATGTGGAATATTGAATGGCAGAGAAACACTTAAATACTCAACATCCTTAGTCATCAGAGAAATGCAAATCAAAACAACTTTGAGACTAAACAAAGAATTCTCAATAGTGGAATATTGAATGGTAGAGAAACACTTAAAGAAATACTCAACATCCGTAGTCATCAGGAAAATGCAAATCAAAACAACTTTGAGATTCCATCTTAGACATATCAGAATGGCTAAGATCAAAAACTCAAGTGATAGCATATGCTGGCGAGGTTGTAGAAAAAGAGGAACACTCCATCGCTGGTGGGAGTGCAAACTTCTATAACCATTTTGGAAAGCCATCTGGTGCTTTCTCAGAAAATTGGGAACAGCTCTACCTCAAGACCCAGCTATACCACTCCTGGGCATATACCCAAAAAGATGCCCCATCATTCAACCAGGACACTTACTCAACTATGTTCATAGCAGCTTTAGTCGTAATAGCTAGAATCTGGAAATAACCCAGATGTCCCTCAACCAAAGAATGGATAAAGAAATTGTGGTACATCTACACAATAGAATACTATTCAGCAATTAAAAAACAAGGAAATCATGAAATTTTCAGGCAAATGGATGGATCTGGAAAAGATCATTCTTAGTGAGATATCCCAGAAGCAGAAAGACACACATGGTATATACTCACTATAAGTGGATAAAAGCCATACAACACAGGACAATCATACTACAGACCTAAAGAAGCTAAGTAACAGGGAGCACCTTGGGGAGGATGCTTAATTCTCATTCAGAAGGGCAAATAGAATAGACACTGGAAGTGGTTTTGAGAGAGGGAACAGGATGGGAACCTACCATAGATGTCCTCTGAAAGACTCCACCAACCAGGGGATTTAATCAGATGCTGAGACTCACAGCCAAATTTTGGGCAGATCACAGAGAATTGTAGGGAAGAGTTGAGGGATAGAAGGACCCAAAGGTGTCAGGAGCTCCACAAGACCAACAAAGCCCAACAAATCTGAGCCAAGGGGAACTGCGGAGCCTGATGTGCCAAACAAGGACTATGCATGGAGAGGACCTAGGTCTCTTGCTCAGATGTAGCCAATAGGCAGCTCGGTCTCCATGAGTGTTCCCTAATAAGAGGAGCAGGGGCTGTCTTTAACATGGACTCTGTTGACTGCTCCTTGATCACTTCCCTCCTGTGGGGTGACCTTGCCAGGCCACAGAGGAAGAGGACGCAACTAGTCCTGATGAGATTTGATAGGCTAGGATCAATTGGTAGAGGAGAAAGGCTCCCTCTTTCTGAGGACTACAGTAGGAGGACTGGGGGTGGGGAGGCAGGTGAGAGAAAGGGAGGGTAGGACAGGATGAGACAAGGAAGGAGGCTACAATCAGAATGTAAAGTGAGTAAATTTTAAAAAATAATTAAAAAAACGAAAGAAATCCCAGCTCTCAACACTGTTGTATTAGGGATTAGACTTCTAATATAAGCTTATAACATAAGCTTTGGGATAAACCTTCAAGCTATGTTCCTTGCTGATAAAGAGTTTATCAGAGGGTAGAATGCAGATGAAGTTCTAGGAATGTTCAGAGTGGGAAGGAATCAAGAGTTCTAAGAAGAGTCACTGGAAACATAGTTCTCATAAGTAGATGTGAAGATTGTACCTTCTGCCGCTGTCTTCCAACCCTTCCTTCACTTCTACTGTGACAAATTGGTCCTGGGAGAGAAATAGGCGTGATGAAGGGCCAACCGAAAGGGCTTCCTCCCTCGAACTTGCTGTTGGGTACTTTCAACAGCAGTCATTTGAGCCCTGGGTACGGCCCCTTTCCCTAGACCAGCAGTTCTCAGCCTGCAGCTGATATTTACATTAGGATTCACTACAATAGCAGCACTGCAGCTCTGAAGCAACATGGAAAGAATTCTAGGTTTGGGGGTCACCACAACATGAAAAACTGTAATAGGGTCGCAGTTTTAGGAAGGTTGAGAACCACCGGTCTGGATGAAGGGAAGAGATGGTGGGCAGTTTGCTAGCTTTTGAGAGTTTCATTATACTGACCTCTCACTATAGAGATGGCACCAAGTTGTCTTCAAAAGGAGAAATTCATGGGGTGTGATAGTTAATCTTCATTGTCAATACGACTGGATTTTAGAAACAACATGGACACATACATCCGGATATGACCTTGTAGGTGTTTCCAATAATATTTAACTGAGGAGGGCAGACCCATCCTAAATGTGTGCTGCTCTGTTCCGTGGCCTGGGATAAAAAGGGGCGTGTGAGCTAAGCACCAGCATTCGTCACCTTGACTGGAGACATGGTGAAATCAATCACCTCAGGCTTCTGCCACCACACCGTTCTTACCATGATGGATGATACCCTTGAACAGTGAGCAGAAATAACCTTTCCTCCTTACTTTACTGCTTACCAGACACTTTTGTCAAAGTAACAAGTAAGTAAGCTGATACATATGGGTTTGAATTTTCCTCTCTTTTCCTTGGTGCTTGGCCAGACTCACAGATTTTGGTTGGGGCTGGGGGGAGTGCTTCCTTAACTGGTGCCTACAATAGGCCTCACATTAACTGTAACCAGAAAACACATTTTGTGAGCCAGAAGTTCATGAACTGGGCTATTACTGCTCCAAGCTCCCTACGTAGGAGAAGCATTAATTAGCAGGATGCTGGAGTGGTGTGCTGGAAGCTCAGTTATGGTGGCAGATGGGAGGCACCATCCTCAAAGCTGTTGATGACTTGATTAAGCACCTGCCTCAAACCAATGGCCAGTGTTTGGTGGTGGCTTCCCAGAAGCCAGATATATGGTCTAGGAAACAAAGAGTTATGCTGGCAATGTCTCTGAGCCCATTACACATAAAAAGACACTGGAACAATTTCTTCTCATACTGGGATCTTGGAATCAGTGGTTTGAAATGTTAGATTCCACAGCATATTATGTTAGCAGGGAACGTGTTAGATTGTGAGCCTGGACTGTGGCCCTCATACTGCCAAACCAGAATGTCTAGAGAGAATTATCGGAACAAACAGGGATAGCAGTCTAAAAAGTCTGAAAAAGCTTTAGGCTACTGTTATGCAATAGACTTGGGAGATTCTGTTGATACCCCAGTGGACTCGAGCCAGAGGCTTACAAATAGTTCTCACCATACAATATTGCAACCAAATTAAAGCCATCAAAAACTCAAAGCTATCTGGGTCAAAACCTTGTGTTCCACCATGAGATGCCCACCATCTACACCCCACTTATCAGGTCTCTTTCACTCTGCCTTTTGTATGACAACATCCTCAGGAGGCTAGAGGTCACCAATCCTACTGCTGTGTCCCCTGGCTAACAATCCTGCCTGGCTGTTCTTGGCAGGAATGCTAACAGTTCTCTCTCTCTCTCTTTGCCTCTTCATGTTTTATTATGATTGAATGTGTCTACCAACTTTCATGTGTGGGAAATTTAATTCATGTCCATGGGGTTTTTGGGGAGTTGTTTCAGCCATGAAGGCTCTGGCTGCTTTCCTGGCAATGTGTTATTGCAGAAGGGCTTTGTAGGCGGTCAGCTCTGTCATGCTGTGTGAAGCCCACTGCTGTGTGGCGATGCAGCGGGCTTCATCAGATGTGATGAGAAGCCTGCACCATTCGCCAGGACTTCTCAGCCTCAGGGCAGACTTAGCATCCGCTATCCCATCAGTGTAATGCAAGCTCTGGTCTTCTTTCACTCCATCACAAAGTTACGTTTCAAGAGAAGGTCACTCCCTGTCTCTGAAATCACAGGAAAGAGACAAGACATCTTCCTACTAACAAATTCTCATTTCCCTGATTACAGCAGCCCCAAGTGTGGGCCCCCAAACTGTGAGCCAAATGGAGAGGCCCCTGTAGCAAGCAACAGCTACGACTTACATTTCTCTGAAATTTCTATTTTCTATAGAAGGAAAAAAAAAGAGAAAGAGAACAGGAAGAAAAAGAAAACAAAACAAAACAAAACAAAACAAAAAAACCAACTGTCCACCAAGTTGCCTGAGCAGATGCATGGCTTATTTCATGTGAGCAGAATGTCATGTTTGTTAATGGCTCTGGTTACACAGTGTGTCCTAGGGTCATTATTTATAATGGGCAGCAACAAAAAACAGCAACTAAGCTGGCGCTCAGCCACAGACAGCGTAAAATTTTAATTGAGAGGTTTTTTCTGGATTTTGATTTTAAGGGTCCTGTTGTTAAGAGGAAAAGCAGCTTTCCGGAAGATGAGCTTATGACAGGAGTGCCTGGCATGGTTGCTGGAGACACCAGTGAAAGGGTTTCCCACCACATCTCTTCCCCTTGACACTTACATTGCATTTACCATCAATGGTAACATCTAGTCATACAACCTCTGGGAGCAACTGAGCACTTCTCACACATATAGCAGGAGCAGAATAATACAGGTTACTATTTCTGTTCCAAGATCAACGCTAAAGAACCCATCTGTCACCTGCTCTGTGTTGGGTGTGGGAGATCCCAGGCAGAGACAGTAGCATCTACCTGAGACCCTGCACCACTGTCCAGATGGACCCTTGGTCTGCAGAATGCAGAATTGGTGCTCTTTCTGGAAAGACAGTAAGATGGAGGTCCTGAAGGGGTGGGACATACAGAAAGTGGGGGAGATTAGATGAACAAGACAAAAACAAAAAAGTTATTGTAAGGAGTCTGCCTGGGTCAGGACTAAGGAGGATCTGAAGCCACACAGAAATGTAGAAAGTGGCGGCATTACATTACCTTATGGATTGCGGTAACGGAGAGGCCACACAGTGTGTCATCTGCTACACGGATAACTCGGAGTCACTGCTTTAGTTCCACTTCACACCCAGAAACAAAGGGCTGATGGACAAAGGACAATAGATAACGGTATCCCAGCTCAAGAAGAACATGAAATTGCTCTCCCCCTCCTCTTCCTTCTCCTCCTATTTGTTTAATATGGAAACTAAATGGATTGGATGATACCAACTGATTCTGAGGATGTTGAATTTCTTTACCCCATATACTGATTGTAGCAATCTTCAGGAAACACACACACGCACACACACTTTTTTTCAGCTGTCTTGGCAGGCTCATCAAGTTAGCACGTTAGATGTACCACTGCAGAAGCTATATAAGAATATTTACTGCTTGGATTTCAACTTGTAAATTTTGATCCATTGGCAGACTGTGAAATCAAAGCAGTGTGCTTAGAAAAGTAACAGTACAACAGAGTACAAAGTATCGGTGTGCAGAGTGTGTGTGTTACGGCCAGTATCCTTTCATCAACATTTGAACACTGCTTTACCTAGGTAGACGCTATGTACCTGGCTCACAATGTGTATTCCTCATTGTAGATGACAGTTTAAACAAGAGTGTAAATCTCTGACTTAAGGTTAACTCACTGTAAACTAGAGGGCCTCTCTACAAGCCTATTATGTGAATCTCCTTTTGCTGAAACAGAAGTCATTAAGTGCTATGGCTGGGAGCCCTTCCCTGTGCTCTGCCACAGAACAGGCACATCCGGTGTGTGATACTGTTAATAATGACCAACACCTATTGATAGCCCATGTTCTAACTCCCCTACGAAGGAGAGCAGGTGGCTTTATTTATAGAGGTAGGCAGGAGGTCACCACTTTCCTAGGGCTGTGGAACACAGAACACCTTGATTTTCAGTAGAGCCCTACCTTCTAATTCAGCTTTTTTTACCATGGGCCTTGCTAAGACTGTGAACTCTGTGGTGTAAATTCTCTCCGTTGATATATGTCTATATGTATTGTTTAGTTTCCTTGTTATCTATCACTTCAACTACCCAGACGTCATGGCATTTAAGCAACCTTACTTCACTGTGCTTACAGAGTTGGGGAATCAGGAATTTAGTCACGTTATCAAGGGGTGACATTCTCCTCTCTACAATGCTGAGAGTCTCACTGGGAAACACTCAGCAGTTTGAAAGCTGAGCTTACCAGTGGTCTGGAGGCATCTTCATTCCCCATCCGGAGCCTAGGCTGAGACACCAGCAAGGCTGAGACTGTTGACCTTGCACACCTTCATGAGCTCTCATGCATCTGGCTTTGGTTCTGGGGCTGGTGTCTCCTTTAGGGCACACTGAGGGCAAGCCAAGTGAACCACACGGGCTCCCTGCCTTTTAGAAACTAGCATAAGAATGTCACTCATCAATTTTCCCATTAGTTTCTTTTGGCTGAAAGTCTACCCAGATCACCAAGGAGGCACAAGGGCTTCATGTCTTGATACAAAAGCACTTTTAGTTTCTGACCAGTGTGTGCATGCTTCCTTGTTGTTGGAACACCTGGATTTCCCTTGGTGTGGAAGAGTAAGTGGCTCCAATTCTTCATGATGCATAGGGCACTTTGTGGTTAATAATCTACTGTTCATTATAATGATCTGTAGTCCCTATAAGAGTAAATGAGCTGGAACCACACATATATTTACTGCCTTAATTCAGTCACTAGCATTAGCCTTATTTTAAAGTATTTTCTCTCCATTTGGATGGAATTTCTTTTATCTGAGCTTATCTTCAATGTCAATAAGTTTAGCACTCCTCAACAGCTGGAAGCCCAGATATTATACGAATCTCCTCCTATTAATCTTCTGTAGGTTGATCTTTATAGCTATCTCAGCCCATTCATCATGGCAAGCTGTCCGCTTACATTTGTATGGTCTTCCATTTAGCTAACTGAACTCCATTTCTTTATCTAGACTAAAGTCCTTTGTCATTTTAATAGTTTATAGAGTTCTCCCCCAGAGCTGCCTGTGAGTGTCAGACTGTCCACAAACAACAAATGGACGCTAATAATGCCCCTGGTTATGTTTCCTCTTAACCCATTCCTAAGGCTCTTTGGTAAAGTTATCTTCAATAACCACAAGATATTCCATGTTCTGTAAGAACACTTACAATTTCGCGGTTTTTCTCTGAAGAGAACAAGACACCACCCTTCATTTATTTATTTCATCCTAAAAAACCTGAGACTTGACTTTATTCACCTACATTTTCCTGTATTTGTACAGGCAAAGCACAACACAAGGTTTTAAAAACTCGGTGACATAGGGTAGTATGACACAGCAAAGGACGATGGGTTTGAAAGATCCAAGAGGGAAATGGAGGAAGGCCGGTGGGAGGGAAATGAAACATCAAAGACAGAAGGGGGGGAGGGGTTGGTCAGGTCTTAAATGCCCACAGGAGGCCCACATGCTGAGGGCATGGTCCTCACCTGACTGCACTGCTCAGAGGTGACAGAACCTTTAAAATGTGGGGTGGAGAGGCAGGAAGCTGGGGAGTGTCCTAGGAGACAGTGTCACCTTGTCCGTCTTCTCTCTGCTTCCCAGCCATCATGAGGTGAGCGGCTTTGCTGCACTGTGAGTTTTGCACCACGATCTGCCTCATCTCTCTGTTGCCCCAAAGCAACAGACCACAAGGGACCATTCAGAACCTCCAAACCCTTTCTTTCTCTAAACTGGTTTTCTCAGGTCTTTTCCCCAGTGGTGCGAAGATGGCAGACACAGGACAGCTCTCAACGTAAGAGGTCAGTGAAGTCCTGAGCCCCGCCAGGGCAGAGGCTATGCTTCTCATTACAAAAGAGAACAGAGACCAACCAGGGGATGGAAAATCTAAACCCGGATGTCGTTATCAAGGTGCTGGATGCCCCAGTTCTAGGGCATACATGCCTCTGTCTCTCTAGGTTCTGTGCCCCCTGCCCCAGATGAAGATGAGCACATGAGCCAAGTTCAAGTCACCCGTGACAGCTGCTGGGCTGGCTAAGGACTGGGAGTCACAGTGTAGGGCCAGCCCTCTTGGGAGGAGGTTTTCGTTTTTGTTGTTTTTCTTGCTCAGTCTAGTAGTAGTTTGCATAGCATGGGGTTGGGCAATGGTGAGGCCATCACAAGGAGAGCCAAGACGGAGGATGGACACCAGCTCAATTCATGCACAATCTGAATGCCTGGCAGCTGCCACTACAACTGTGGCATGAGGAGGCTGTTGTGAGCAGCTCACACAGAGTCAGGGCCTAGCAGGCCTTCCAAGACTGTACCCTAGAGTCATGCCATAAGGAGAGCCAGGTCCGGAGAGGTTCTGTGGAGGCCTGAGGCCAGCACCTGCATCAGCCTCTGCAGGCCTCAGGGAAGAGAAGAGCCATTCTGCTTTCTGTACATTTCAGCTTCTTCTGAAAACAACATGGGGCTGGGACTCTTCCCTGCTCTGAAGACATGGCTGCAAGTCGTTTGGAACAGCAGTCTCTCTGGACTTCAGCCATGCGTTGCCATGCGTTCCCATGCTGAAAGCCCACAGCTCCTTCTGGACCTTTCTGGGCCAAGCACTCTACGTCTGTAAATGCCTCCCAGCAGCCCCAATTGACAAACCCTATCCACGCTCCTGGTTTCTCCCGGGGGCGGGGTGGAGAATGAGGCTCAGCTGTCAAGTCGTTTGTCCAAGGACACACATGACAAGAGGTGAAGGACTGAAGCCAGGTGGTCTGAGACTAGAGTCTTCATCTCGATCTATTTGCCCAACTACTGCACAGCACTGCTCCCAGAACACCAAAGGGCACCCCCTCTGCTTTGCCAATGGGAGGGATGAGATACAGGAAAGGCCCGGGACCCCTCAGCATGGCCTGAGTCTGTCCTTAGATTGCCGGGTTACTGCGCAGCGAGCGGTCAGGGACCAGTCCTGCACGGATCTCACGCTGTGCGTGCTCTCCAGGACTTCAACCCAACCACTGGGGACTCTTGGAGGCTGCCAGGCTCCACCCTCAAGACTCCAGCCTACCTCTGGCTTGTCGCCTGCACTTAGGCTCATTAAGCTAAGAACTCAACTGAAACCCTTGGAAGTTAAGTCGACATTCTGTTCTGTTTGTTCATTTTTCTGGGGGAGAGGCATCAGCCACATTTGGCAGAGTCCGACACAGCCACAGCAGTTGGGCCCTTAGTGGATTGGCGTTGCTCAGTTCATGGTGTACCGGTTCCCACCCAAGCCCTTAGCACAGGCCTGGGGACCAGGAGGCTCCGAAAAAAGCATTAGCAAGATGACAATAAGGAATGGAAACTGACTTTGTAATGTTTTTAAGTGGAGTGGATGAAAAACTGGAAACTTCTGGCACGTCTTGAGGCTGAAGATGGTTTGTTACATGCTCTCCTCCTTTGACTTACACACAACAGACATCATAAAAAAGTTTTTAAAATATGAAAAAAAAAAAAAAATCAAGATCAGTCTTGGCACCAAGTCTCAAACAGGTGAGTCAGGCCAAGGAGTTACTTTTCCGGGAGAGACGCCCCGTGGGCGACCTGAGCCGGCAGATCTCACCTGCCTAGCTGCTCAACCTTAGTGGTCAGGAGGTACAGGTACTTCTCCAAGTGTTTCACCAAGGCTCCTTCCCCGCCATCCCCTCACAGGTGGCTCTCCCTAGCCAGCGCCTTCTGGCCCTTAACCTTCAGGTCCGCGGACAGGGTTGGCTGGTCTGGGGCAGAGCTGTGTGGGCACGAGGGGAGGTGGGCGCGGGCGGCTGGAAGCCCGGCGGCTGGGGCGGGTTGTCTAGCCTGTTTCCAGGGATGCTGGCGGACGCGGGGGTGGGTGGAGGCGCTCACGGCTGAGGAGGAGCACACAGGCGCACTCACCGCCTTCCTCCTTCCCTTCTTCTTCCTCCCACCCCGCCCCTGGGGGGCGGTACCCTTGTCCCTGGGGGAGGTCTGCACCCCCGGAGGGAGGAGGAGGGCCAGGGCTAGGGCCACTGCGGCGGGTGGCGGACGCCGCCGGCCCTTCCCCCGCGCTCCTTCGCTGCCTCCCCCTGCTCCCCGCCCCCCCTCCTCTCCATCCTCCCTATCCTCCTCCCGGTCTCCGGCAGCCGCAGCTAGGGGAGCAGCCGGCGGCATCCGGGCTGCCCAGCCTTTGTCTCGGGCCGCGGGGCGCGCCGGGCCCAGCGCAGCGTAAGTCACGGGGGCCGGGGCCGGGCCGCGGGGGGCTCGGCGGGGCGGGTCCAGGCGCGGGCGCTGCCTTGGGTGGGGGCGGAGGGGAGGCCGGGCCGGAGGAGCCTCCGCCGCCGCGGTGCTGGGCGGCGCCGGCGCGGGGCCGCAGAGGGGCGCGTGGCCGGCTCGTGGGGCGCCGCAGCCTCGCGCCCGCGGACGTGCGGCGTGGGTGCAAATCTTGTTTCTCCGGGCAGAGGCCACGCGGGGACGGCGGAGGCTGCGAGGACTGGCAGTCACGGAAAAACGGGAAAGGAGCCGGCCCGGCGTCACCACCGTCACCACCATCACCATCACCATCACCATCACCATCACCGACCGTCGCCCATCCCACACCCCGCCTCATCTCCATCTCACCTCCCCGTGCCCTGCCAACTTTGTCAGACCATTTCCTTTGCATCGGGTAACACTTGGACAGAAAGATTGCGAGTGAGCGCGACGTTCTGGGACGTTCATCTAACTGGCCCCTGGGCCGCCTCGGTTTTCCCATCAGGGAAAGGGGCCTACGGCGGCTCCTTCCGCATAGCCGCTGAGGTGGCGCTGTTCAATCCTGGTGCTAGAAGGGATAGAGAGACATGTCAATTGTTTACGATGACAGAGACACCAAAGTAGTTTCTTCATCAAACCAGAGGTTTGGAGTTTGAGACTTCATCTCTTTTCTTTTAAGCGTCGAAATATTAATAGCAAATGAAAACATAGAGAAATGAAACTTTGAACTATTCCGAAAAAGAAGCAAAAGCAGGTATTTTTGTAGGAAAATCACTTCAGCATGCTCAGGGCAGTTCCCTTTGTGTGGAGTGGACAGCGTCCGTTTAAAGGTGCTGTGTTTCTGGTGAAGCTCATTATTTTGCACGCATACCATGTACCCCGGGAACTTTCCACCCCACCTAAGGAGTGTCTTCATTACAGCGCAGCACAGAACAGTGAGAACAAACACGTTCCTAGAATAGGCCTGGGCACCTGCCTCCTTTTGAAAAGAGAGAAAGATCCTAAGTCCGTTCTTTATTTCTTATATTGTTGCTGGAAATTTGGGGGACCCCCGCGTTGGTTGCCACGTTTCCAGGGTCAATAGGAGTTGCTTTTTAGTGTCTTTGGTCTTATTAATTAAAAAAATAAATAAATAAATAAGGATAGACTCAGAAGGAGGCACGCGGACAATTCTGTGTTTGTTTTATTTGAACCCGGAGCAGGCATGGTATAAATCTCAGCAGTTTCCAGGAGGAGGAAGATGGATACACGAGCAAGAAGCAGCCCGCCACATCAAGGAAGTGGGTTCACAGGGACAGTTTCAGAGAAAAAAGTGAGAAAGCCCAAAATGTTGAAGGCAGTATGCTCAGGCTTTTGGCAAGTATCTGAAAGAAGGAAAAAGTGCGTTTTGTTTGTTCTTTTGTTTTATTAAGGAAGGGAAAGGGAAAAGTTTTGTTTTTATAGGTAATTCAGAAAATCGAGCAGATTGTAGTAGAGCCACATATCTAGGAGTGTCTAGGAAGGAAAGGTACCTGACCCAGGGAAAGGAGTGATTACTCCGCCCATCTCTGCATGAGGTAAGATGAATCTGCCTCTCTGAGGGGGGTCCCTTAGGTCAGGTGACCAATGGACCCAGCTGGGTTAACTCTTATGCTCTGAGGAGCCTTGAACCTTTGGTTTTCATCCAAGGCCAGATGTAGATCCCATTCTTTTGCCCAGGAGGAAATATCTTTTCCTTAATGGCCTCACAGAACCCTGATGCAGGCTCCTATAATGTTCTCTCCTCTGAAGAGGTAGGCCTAGGCTGTGAGGGTGGCCCTCTTAATGTGGTTTACCTGTCCTCCATGAAGTAGGGAATGTGGCATTGATGAACATGACGTGAAAGCAGTCAGCATGCCTGGTGTTCACCTGTGAAATTGTCCTTGAACAGATTTTAACTCATTAGGTAGTTAATCTAAGGCATACCACAATGGTAACAGTGAAGACCTCACAGAGCAGTGCTGGGCAGTAGTTGGAGAACTCTCACATGCTGAAGTCTTAACTACACTCCATAGACTCTGGCCTCCCCAGTTTATGAAATGGGGTTTCAAAATAGCAAGTTCGTGGAGAAAGCTTTGGAAATAATTGTCTTTAAAAAGTTCCAAGTCCGAATTTTCAGAAAGGTGTAGTCAGTCACACACAGTCACATTTCAGAGCAGAAACTTAAAAGAACTACCTTACTGTGTTTTCAATTCTAGATCTTTGAGAAATAAGAAAAACAAAAACCCAAAACAAAAACATAGCGTTTTAAAGGACTCTCGTGTCTTTGGTTGTGCTTTAGCCTTTTCTGCTGCCGTAGCTAAATACCTCAGGCGAGATACTTTAGAAACATCGGGGTTATTACTCATGGTTGTACACAATCAAGATGCCAGGTGACCGTCTACTGAAGGCTTACTCTCCGGTTCATAGATGGCACCTCTAGTTAGTCCTTCGTGACACAGTGGCCAAAGACGCTCCCTCCAGCGTCTTACAAGGGAAGCACTTCCGTCTCTTAAAGGGAACTCTTAGTAGTTAATCATATCCTATTAGCTTCACCTCTTAACGCAAGGGCCTTGAGGAACAGGGCTCAACATGTGAATTCCGGGGGCTCCCACACACTTGGTCCCCAGCAGGACGTCACTGAGTTCTGTCAGACCTACTGTCGTACCTGTTCTAGCTTGTGTGAGTTTTTATACCTGACTCGGGGACTATACTACAAATTAGAAGGAGTGCATTTATTTTGTTATGGAGTTTGGGGTCCTGGGAATGAATCCCAAGACCTCATATACCCTGAACACACATGCTTATACCGAGCTGCAGCTCCACCGTCTCCTTTTTACAGACAGAACACACAACATGTCCCCTGATGCATTCTTGGTTATGTAGTCCTCCTGTTGCCCCTTCTCAGTCAAGATGACTTCAGATTAGACTCCGTACTTGACTCTGACCAACACGAAAAACAATTCTTTAAAGATAATTTTAAACACTTTAAGAGACTTACTCTGTTAAGTCTGCCTGGCCCACAATGGTGCTGGCCCTGGTCCCAGTGTTGGGTAGACATGGGCCTTGCTTGGGGGAATAATATGTGGCCTCCACCATCCAGATTCAGGGTGCAGGGCCGGAAGGAAAGCAGGTTCTGATCGAGTTCTGTGTGGAGGGGGAAAGGAGAGGTCTCCCAGAAGCCAGTGAGTACCGACCAGCTGTAGCACATAGGAGCAAAAGGGAAGGGTGGCCCACGTGGAGGCACATCTGAAGCCCCTGACTCAGGAGAGCAGAGGTGATGGATTTGAGATGAGCAGGGACAATTACACAGCCTCGTGCTTTACAGGGGAACTTCATGAGCGACTCTTGGCTTTTTAGGTCTTGGGAAGTGAGTTTCTGTGTGGCTGCAACAGCAGTCGTACCTGCAGCAAGGGCTGTGCGATAAGTCGTTACACCTGTGTGCACGAGGTGGCCAGTTACTTCCCATGGCCTTCTCTGTGTCATCTCATTGGGCACGTTCTGGTTCGTCATCACGTGGAGCAGGGTGCTGTCCGCAGCAGTTACGTTGCTCGATGCTGCACAACGTTAGGCCTTCTTCCTCCCACCTAACTGCATCTCGGAACCTCCTGTCCAGCTTCCCTTCCTCTGATACAGCCCCTCACTTTGTTTGTTTCATACAGACTCCCTATGTAGCCTTGCTTGGCCTGAAACTTGCTACATAACGTAGACCATGCTAACCTCAAATTCAGAGAGCCACCACTCCAGCCTCCCGAGTGCTGAAACAAAAGGTGCACCACCATCCCCATCTCATTTCTGAGAAAGTGTCTCACTCTGTAACCTAGGCTGGCCTGGAAATCACTGTGGAGCCAATACTGGCCTGGAACTCAGAGCAAGCAAGCTTCTTACAGTTTTGTAAGCACTGGGATCCCAGGCAGAAGCCATCATATCTGGCACATTTATTTCTGGATGGGCGTAGCTTTGATTGCCAGTTAGCATGTAGGGCATTTGGAAATCATACCTACTTTGATGTTCTCTGAAATGCATAATGATTGAACATATCCTGTGCTAGGCATGCTCTGTCACGTGAGGACCAGCCAAGTAGGAAAGACAGCTCTGGTACTGCAGGGTACAAGGTATGAGTCACAGGCTCCCAGAGAAGCGGTGGATCATGGGAAGAGCCGCGGTAGCCTATTGAAGAGCCACAGAGCTGCTAACAGGAAAGGACTGCTAAAGTTTTCTTTTTATTTGAAAGTTTCAAACATTTCATTTTCTTTGGCGTATTTGAGTTCCTTCTCTTTTGTGTATGACTTGACGGCTGGCTCGTGTTTTGTCTGTTGATTTTGGAGATTTTGCTGACCTACAGAAGTCCTCCCTTAATGGGGACATGTTGACATCCTAAGGCACCTGCGTCATTGACACTGGTTCACCGCCTTCAGCTCGGAGACTGAGGACTGAAAATCCCAGACAGAGCATGATCCTGCAGACCAGTGGATCTCAGCTCTAAACTGCAGCCTGAGAAAACGCCAGGCACTCAAATTAGCACATCCAGAAGGTGGTGAAACTGTGTTGGGGATGGATATCTAAGGATTTGAACTTGTTTGTGTGGCGCAGTTGGAAGTGTGTGTCCTTTGTGTCTCAAGTGCCCCAATTGTACAAGCACAGTGACTGTACTTCTGACAGACGTACGAAGGGAAGGCCTCTTAGAAGCTGGGTGTTTTGGGTTTTATTTTCCTTACCCTTTTGTTGTCAGCCTCCCAAGTTTCTTACCTCAGTTGTTAGAAAAAAACTGCAACATGTTGCTTTGCATTGCTGGGCTCAGGGAAACCCGTGGTGAGTGGGGAAGACCTGCAGAGGCCTATTCCTACGGCGGTTGCTATTCAACATGGGGTTAGCTGTTTGTGGGGATGCAGTCCGAGGAAAGGACCAGGACTTTGGATGTAGAGAAGGCACTCGGGCACTGAATGGATGGATGGAGAGTGAGTGGGTGGCTGGATGATTGGTTGTGCCTGCATGTGGGTGTGCCTTAGCACCACAGGTGTGTGTGTAAGCTCCCAAGGACACACACAGACACACACACACACACACACACACACACACACACACACACACACACAGGGATAGATGCATGGACTGTCAGATGAGTGAGTAAATGAGTGGATGTGTATCTATGCAAAGGCAGATGAAACGGAAAGGTGGAAGTATGAGTGGCCGGCTCAGGATAGATGGGTGGCTGGATGGATAAGCCAGCAGGTGGTAGGTCGAAGAATAAATGAATAGAAATGTGGTACGGGTGTTCTGCCTGCAGAAGGAAAAAGCAGACTTCCTTTAAAAAAACATGGTTTCCTTTGAGCAGGGGAATTTCCATCTTCCCCAGTGAAGATGGAAAGTTGTAGAAATGTTGCGCATGCACATCAATCCTGCAGTGTTCCTTTGGGAATTCTCTGCTGTCCCCGCCCCCCATGAAAAGGACTGTGTCACTTGCTTCTTCATCTGTTGTCAGGCCTCACTGCCTGATGACCACGACTGTGTCAAAGCTGTAACCTGCTGTAGGAATTCATGTTAAACGTGGCTAGAGAGTGAATTAGAGCTCATGACTGCACTTCCGCTCTGTCGCGGGACGTCCCAGTCAGTCTGTGTATGTGAAGGCACTGGCAGGCCTCTTTCTGGGGAAACAACTCCTGCCTGTAGGAGGCAACATAGTGGTCTTTGGCATAACCCCCCTGCATCAGTAGCTCCTCTCCAAGATATCAAGCCTGTGAATCATTCCTTGAGACAATCTGAAGACGCACTCAAATTAATTTCAGTCTGATAGAAAGGGAGCTAGGACTGATGCTGCAGCCAGACTCAGCTAGCATGGCAGGAAAGGCAGAGGTGGGCTCATGAATGATCAACTCTGGGCAAGCTTACGCTTAGTGTTCTGAGGGAGGTGTGAAGAAGTGACCTGAAGTTGTTCGCTGCTGAAAGCAAACCCCGTGTGACTTGCTCTCTGGTCCCAGAGCCAGCCAGTGATGCGCTGGGACCCCTGTCAGCTGACATCTGCTGGTGCTGACAATGATTTGAGACAAGCTTGTGTGTCTGGTCAATGTGGACAGGGCTGCTGCAGGCGCGCACTGTTCACACTCATTTGGTTTTGCTGTTACCACATCTGCAAATGGACAAGAAGCTCGTTGAGATTTGTTATGTTTGTTCCACAAGGCTCATATGTACCTAGCAAGTAGATGTTAAAAAGGATCTTGAAAAAGGTGAATTTTAGTGACGATTTCAAGATTGGTGTATCCCTGCCCTCTACCTGTGAGCCTTGTCATGGGCATTTCTCTTTCTCTCTCATTCTCTCTCTCTCTCTCTCTCCCTCCCTCCATCCCTGTCTTCCTCTCTCCCTTTTGCCTCTTCCCCCCTCCTGCTGTTCCTGCCCTTGTAATGCCATTGGTCATGAGCTCCTCACTAGAGTCATACTCAGACCCCATACCATTGAAACATCATAACTGTGAGTTATATAAACATTTCTTTTATTTTGGGAGCTCTCAGCATCAGGTATTTTGTCATAGTAACAGAAAATGGGCTAACAGAAGACCACAGAGCCAAAACCAACTCAAGACATGCTGATGAGTCCAGTTTTCTCTTCCCATGAAAACTCAGTGGTGAAGGTTTTAGTAAAATGTGCATCATTTCTCCGAACCGTCAGCTGTGGATCTTCCCATCTTGCTTCTTTGAAGAATCATCAAATGAGTAAAAGTTGATCAGAGCTGGCATGTGCTAGCCAATGGCATATAATGCACATATTACCTCAAAGAGAGGGCAGTGCTCACCCCCTTGCCCACCCACCTCTCTCTCTGTTGATCCTGGCAGAGACTTTGGGCCCTCCTACTCAAGCCTGAGTTGCATGCCTGCTACACCAGTGTGAGCTGCAGCTGAGCTGGCACTCTGTTGTATTCATATCTTTCATCAGGGACATCAAATGTGCAGGTTCTCTGGGCGTACTTTTTAAGATCTCTAAAACTGAGGTTTTGGAACAATCTGCAGGAAGACAGCTGCATTCACTTCTAATAGTATATTCAGTTCTCTTAGAAGCATTAATAGAAGGCCTGTTGTAATGCAAGGAGCCAAAGAGATAAGGAAGTTTGTTTGCAATTATCTTTTCCCCCCTCTGTGTCCACTTAACCACACACACACACACACAAAATGAGATGCAAATTAGAAAGAAAAGTGATTTTGAAATGGTAGTATTCCCAGAGTATCCTTTCACTTTCATGTTAATTACTGGCAGCAGACAGTCAGGGTCTTGCAGAATGGCATCCCTGCTCTCCAGACTTCGGTGAGATCTTGGTAATAACACAAAAGTCTTCACAGAGCGTGATGCTTAGTTTTGTTTAGGAGATGACAGATCATTTATATCAGGTGACAATCCCCCTAAGGACATGTCCAGAGCAGGTGACTCAGGGAAATCACCAGAGTGCTAGAGAAATCATGTTTATGACTGAGAAGAGTACAGCCCTGCATCTGAGACCACGAGGCCATTACAGATGTGGCTTGTCTCAGATGGACTCGTTTTCCCCTTTGTGCCTCAGTTTCTTCATCTGCAAAATGGAGATTGATTGTTTCCTCTATCAGCTCATGCTTAATTCTCCCAGGATTTGTGTTCTTCATGAATCAGTGACAACAATGGGACCTTACATGCCATTGAGTGGTAGGCTAAACATTCCCATCAAGCTTTGGCCCCGAATGCACACTGAGGTTCCCCCTGAGATGTGTCCTGCTCTCAGTTCAGAATCCATCATCTTTACTTGCGTGACCTTTGAATAAGTCCTGGCTGCATTCCAGATAAGTAGAGGCAAAACTGGGGCCGAGGGAAGCCAAGTCCATGGATGAGTGTTTTCCTTCTTTGTGGACCTTGTAACCCCATTTCTCAATGACCTGCTATGTCTTTCCAAGTGACCACCTGGTCAGAGGTAGGCTTCCTCCATCTTTCCAAACTGTCAGAAGCAGGTTCTGCCATGTGTGTCTTGGCCACTTTGGATGGGTCTGAATGGTGAACAGGGAGTGTGTTTTATTGGCAGAGTGAGGAGGAGGAAGAAGAACTGAACCAATCATTCAGAGACTGGACTTCTAAAGTTCAGTAGCAGGGACTGTGGGAAATGAGTCCAGGCTCCTCTCTTCAAGGCTTCAGTCTCTCCTAAAGGAAGAAGGAAGAGAGAAGAGTAAGGGCAGGTCCACGACTTTGCCAGAGATCCATTTAATTTCTGCATTTTAGGTAGAAAGTAGCACATTTAATCTGGATTGCACATTATAGGCTGGAGTATTGTTTCCGGCTATACTGTGAGGGTGCTGAGTCCTCTCCTTAGGGAGGCCTGTGTGCCTTCATTACAACAACCATCATTTATGTCATGCAGAACTACAAACCTAAGCATTAGTAAGTCCTTTATCTGACGATCCCAGTATCACTATAGAAATTAAACCTAACAAAGTTAAAGTTGATTTTTCATTTGTATGTACACAAATAGCTTAACGAATAACAAATTAAACAAATTTTGTAACAAATTTTTTTCTTCTTTCTGTATCATAGGAATGAAATGGGTATGATAAAAAGTGGTCCTAGCACTAGGGATGTCGCTCAGTGAGAGAGTGCTTTCATAGTCCACTTGAGCCACTGGGTCCAATCCTCAGTGATGAAAGAAAACCAAGCCTTTGCTGGCGACATTTACGTGCTGGGACTTGTAGAGAAAGTCTTGGCGACATCGCAAGTTCCCAGAACCTGTATTCTCTTAAGCTGTTGTTTAATCCAGCTAACTCAGTGTGTGCAGAGCTTTCTAGAATATTCTGTCTTATGACGTTTTCCAGAGGCAACATGGAGGTTTGAAAAGAACACAGAGCAAGGAGGAGGGGCCTGGACGCGGGTCTCTGTGCCTGGCGTCTGCGGGTCACTTGCCCTTTCTGAGTCCTGCTTTCCTCCTTGGTGGAATGAGGCCTCTCAGATTGGCGAGGCTGACTTCCTGTGCTGTGTCCTTCCGTTCGTATTTTAAGCTCTGAATCCATTAAGCGTGCGCTGTTAGCCTAATTTCCCAATCACTGAGCTCCACATGATGGGGACGAAAGTCATGGCTGTTTATATTAAACTGTTTCATTATTTCAGAGGGAAGGCGGGAGAGAGCTGAGTGCATTGAAGCTCTAATTACAGTAATATGGTACATTAGATTACGGCTCTCTTTTGCCCTATTTTATTGATGATCATAGCCCAGGAAAGCCAAGACTTTTCTTTCTCTGCTTCCATTGCCCATATTCCACATATCTAAGCAGAGACCAGTACTCATGAATGAAAAACAGACAAACAAACAAGCAAAAATAATGAGCCTTGTTTTTTAGAGCAGTGGTGAAGGGCAGGGAGGGTCTATACCCACTTCAGACTCAGCAGTGACAATCACACTTTCATGCTGCATTCCAGAGTCAATGTCTGTAGGGGCTTTCCCCCCAAATATAGGGATGAGCCTCAAAGAGGCTCTACCCTAGACCAAGGGAACAGGAAAGAACATCTTTATAGGGCATAAGTATTTCTTACAGCCAGAGAGTAAAAGAATGTCTACTTCTAGTGAAAGCTCAAGGCTCTACAAACAGTGATGGTCTTCTCACTGAAAATACCCCAGGATGTTACAGGGAGTATGCTTGAGTATCTATTTCCTGCCCCCCCACCCCCACCCCTCTGACTCTGCAAGGATTGAATCTTGAGGCTCCACCCTCTTGATCTCATTATAATAATCCTCATCACCTCCCACAGGCCTTACTTACCTCTAAGCTCCATGGTTGAGTGGAGCTTTACCCTCCTCCTAAAAGAACAGGATTAAATTTCAGTCTCTGAAGCCTTGGGGGGCTTATTCAGATGTCATTCAAACCATAGGTCCCGGAGGAGGTCTGCAGTACGTTGAACAAGAAGATCCAAATACCGATCCCAAGCGAAGGGTTCCTCCACATAAAAGGCAGCAAAGAGCAAAAACCTGCCTAGCACAGATGCTACAAATAACAGTATCACCCGAGAAGCCAGCATGGTGTCACTGAACAGTGCTTCGTTCACAGGAAGGGGGCAACACGCTGTAAGGCTGTGTGGTGGGTGCCCTCTTTGATAGCAGAGATCCTCTTGACAGCTGGCACAAAGCATTACACTAAAGAACAATAACGAATGCATAGGAACTGAGAAAAAGAGAGAGAAAAAACAAAAGAAGAAAGGCTAACGCAGGAGACTCCTAATACCAGTGATTAGATTAAATGTAAATGATCTACATATTCCAGCTGGCAGAATGGATTTTAAAACATCATTTAACTATGTGATGTTTATAGGAATTCTACTTCAGATATAATCATATAGAGTAAAATGATTAAAAGATTATACTATGCTAATATTGATTCTAAAAGGAGAAATTTCTACATTTGTTAGTATCAAATGAAGGTAGCTCAGGTCAAACAAAACAAAACAGATATAGAGAAGGGCAATACATCAAGAAAAGACATAATCATAGCACCAAACATTGGGTACGTGACAGGCAGTGGCAGACCTGAAGAAATTGATAGAAAAATAGATAAACCCACTGTAATTGGAGATGTCATAAAAGTTTATTTTTTAAAGTTATATGTCCATATATGTGTCTGTGTATGAGTTTGTATAAGTGCAAGTACTCATGGAGTCCAGAAGAGAACACTGGATCCCTGAGAGCTTGGTTATAGGCGTCTGTGAGTGCCCTAAGGTGGGTGACAGGAACGCAGGTGCTCCACAGGAGCTGGGCATGCTCGTAAGAACTGAGCTGTCTCTGCAGCCACCGCAGTTGGAGACTTCAATACTATCTCTCAGCAACAAATTAAATAACTAGATGAAAACGAATAAGAATGTAGGGCACAGAAACCTCACCCTGTCAACGTCTACGACATAGTCCATCAACCGCGAGTGCACACCCTGCTCAAGCACCCAGGGACCGCGAGTGGAGATGCACCATGCCTGTGCCATAAACTAACCTTAGCGAACGTGACAGAACTGAACATTTACATGTATTTTTTTTTATAAAAATGGAGTCAAACTAGAGAGTTGATAATAAAATATTCAAATTCTTATAGGCCAAACCTTACATTTCTAAGTAATTCCTGCATTAAAGAGGCTATCTCAAAAGAAATAAAAATGCATTAAGATGAATCTAGATGAAAATAAAACATCAAAATTTATGGAACTAAGTTAATTCTGAAAGGGAAATTTGCACGTGGACAGCTCTCAAGTCAACATTCTAACCCTTTACCTGAAGAAACTAAAAGAAAAAACACAAAATCTGAAAAAAGGCCAAAGCAAGGAGAATGAAGAAAACAATACAGGTAAAATTAAAAATGTGTGACTTTAGGGTGCTGGGAAGATGGCTCCCTGGATAAAGCACTGCTGCGCTGCACAAGGATTGGAGCCGTGTCCTCGGGTGGGCTAACTAGACCGGCTAAGTCAGCAAGCTCCATGATGAGAGATGCTGCCCCAGGAAGGAAAGTGGAGACTGACTGAGAGAGAGGCCAACGGCAACCTCTGGCCTTCAAAGGGATGCTCATATACAAATGCACACAGACAACCTACGTGTGAGCATGCGCATATACACACACAACACATACACATGCAATTTTTTAAAGGTTTATTTATTTTGAGTTACATGTAAGTGTGTGTGTGTGGGAGTTCTGCTTACTCGAATGATGGTGCCTACAGAAACCAGAAGTGATGTATCGCCTGAAGTTGGAATTGCAGATACTTGTGGGCCACCCCACGTGATGCTGGGAACCAAACTCAGGTGCCTGCAAGAGCACCACACTGCTCCTAACAACTGAGCCACACCTCTCTAGACCCACATGATTTTTTAAAATATTTAGCGAGTGTGTACACTCACATGCAAATGAGTCTTTGCATACATGTAGGTGTGAGAGGGCACTCTTGTGAATCAGTTCTCTCCCCCCACCATGGCAGTTCTGGGGATTCAACTCAAGTTCAGGCTTTGGGTCGTCAGCCTTACCAAGTAGAACCTTTACCTGCAGAATCATCTTGCTGTTCCTCCTCCAGTTTTGTTTTAATTTTTTGAATTTAGAAACAAACAAACAAAAAAAACTATGAGAAATACAAATAAGTAATTATTCAAACAAAACAATAGAAAGAAACTGACCAATCAACAAGACAGACAAAGAAAGGGCAGAAAATGCTAGTCTCATAGCAAACCAACATACTACAGCTCCTGCAAATGCCAAAAGGAAAACTGGAGAGTGCCAAGGACTACTCTACTCAGGAAAAAAGAAACCTAGACAAAACAGACAAGTTCCTGAACAAAAAGAAAAGAGAAGAGAAAATCCAAGCTACCTCAACTTCCCCTGTGCTGGTTCATTTTTGTCAGCTTGAAACTTGAAACAAAAGAAACTTGTCCTAAGTTCTGCCATTTTGTTTTCAGACTCTATTTAATCACAGGGGGAAACTAAATTCAAATTCCCAGGTCCTAGGGGAGCTGGGGACTTCCCAATAGCTGAACAGCTTCTGCTATCTTCTGTTTCAGAACATAACCACTGTTCTTAACTACAAAAGAAAAAAAAATGGATTTGATTGATTAGTTGAAAACTGTAAAACCTACTTTCTGTATCAGTTGACAGTAGATCAACCACAAAAGGAAAGTCCTTATTTCTAAATCCAGATTGGCAGAAAAAATATAACAATAACCTGACATAGATTTTTGTGGTTTTCAAGCTTAAATATTTTGTGATATTCTGGCTCGGGCTAGCACTTTAGCTTCCGAGTCTGTTCTGCAGCCACAATTGATCAGTAGCAGCTTGATTACAATAAATTTTCGTCATCTGCATTGACCTGGTGTTTGAGTCATGTTGGATATAAGCAGAACCCATAACAAAACAAATTATAGCCACCTGGGAAGAAGAAACCTCCACTGAGACATTTCCATCAGGTTGTCCTGTGGGTGTTTCTCGATTAATGATTGACACAAGAGCGCCCAGCCCACTGTGGGTGGTGCCACCTCTGGATAGATGGTCCTTGTTTTATAAGAAAGCAAACTGAGCAAGCCATGAAAATTGAGTCAGCAAACATCTTTCCCCCCATGTTCCCTGCCTCTGTTTCTGCCCTAACTTTCTCCAATAGTGGACTGTAACCTGCAAGCTAAAGAAATTCTTTCCCAGGTTGCTTTTCAACACAGCATCATAGAGTAACTAGAACCAATATGAAATCATGAAATCGATACTTCAAATAGCTCTATGAGTCTTAAGACAATTGATCCTAATTTAAGTTTATTAAAGGGAAAACCTCAAGTCAGGATGGTTTCACTGAAATTGCTACTGAAATTTTAAAGTAAAATTGACACCGGTTCTACTCAATGACTTCCAGAAAGTACAGGAAAGAACATTTCCATTTTTAACGAGGCCATTATTTCCTTGACTAAAAAAAAAAAAAAAGTCTCTTAGGGTATATGCCTAGGAGTCATATAGCTGGATCTTGAGGAAGCACTATTCCTAGTTGTCTGAGGAAGCGCCAGATTGATTTCCAGACTGGTTGTACAAGTTTACATTCCCACCAGCAGTGGAAGAGGGTTCCCCTTCTCCACAACCTCTCCAGCATGTGTTGTCACTTGAGTTTTTCATCTTGGCCATTCTGATGGGTATAAGGTGAAATCTCAGGGTCATTTTGATTTGCATTTCTCTTATGACTAAGGACGTTGAACATTCCTTTAAGTGTTTCTCTGCCATTCGATATTCCTCTATTGAAAATTCTCTGTTTAGCTATGTACTCCATTTTTTAATTGGATTACTTGATTTGTTGCTTTTTAACTTCTTGAGTTCTTTATATATACTGGAAATTAGTCCTCTGTCAGACATAGGGTTGGTGAAGATCCTTTCCCAATTTGTAGGCTGTCGTTTTGTTCTGATGACAGTGTCTTTTGCTTTACAGAAGCTTTTCAATTTCATGAGGTCCCATTTATTGATTGTTGCTCTTAGAGCCTGTGCTGTTGGTGTTCTGTTCATATACCCAAAAGAGACTCAAGTACACAATAAGGATATTTGCTCAACCATGTTTGTAGTAGCTTTATTTGTAATAGCCAGAAGCTGGAAACAGCCCAGATGCCCCTCAGTGGAGGAATGGATACAGAAATTGTGGTACATCTACACAATGGAATATTACTCAGCAATAAAAAACAATAAAATCATGAAATTTGCAGGTAAATGGTGGGATCTGGAAAAAGATCATCCTGAGTGAGATATCCCAGAAGCAGAAAGACACATATGGTATATACTCACTCATATAGACATATAATATAGGATAAACCTACTAAAATCTGTACACCTAAAGAAACTAATAAAGAGGGACGACTCTTGCTAAAATGCTCAATCCCTATCCAGAAAGGCAAAGAGGATGGACAGAAGAAGAAGAAGAAGAAGAAGAAGAAGAAGAAGAAGAAGAAGAAGAAGAAGAAGAAGAAGAAGAAGAAAACAGGAAACAAGTTAGGAGCCTCCCACAGAGGGCCTCTGAAAGGGTCTGCCCTGCAGACTATCAAAGCAGATGCTGAGACTTATGGCCAACTGTTGGGCAGAGGGCATGGAATCTTATGAAAGAAGTAGGAAACAGTAAGATCTGGAGAGAACAGGAACTCCACAAGGAGAGCAACAGAACCAAAAATCTGAGCACAGGGGTCTTTCCTGAGACTGATACTCCATCTAAAGACCATGCATGGAAATAACCTAAGACCTACACAGATGTAGCCTAAGGCAGTTCAGGGTCCAAGTGGGTTCCATAGTAATAGGAACAGGGACTGTCTCTGACATGAACTGATTGACCTTCTCTTTAATTACCTCCCCCTGAGGGGGGAGCAGCATTACCAGGCCACAGAAGACAATGCAGCCACTCCTGATGAGACCTAATGACTAGGATCAGAAGGAAGGAAAAGAAGACCTCCCCTTTCAGTGAACTTGGGGAGGGGCATGCATGTAGAGAGGGGAGGAAGGGAGGGATTGGGACAGGATGAAGGAGAGAACCATAGGGGAGATACAAAGTGAATAAAGTGTAATCAATAAAGAAAAAAAAGAGTTAAAAAAGTCAAGAAAAATACAACAAGGAAGACTAAACACCGTAACAATATGTAAAATACTGAATTCAGCAATATATGAGAATGTTAGACATGCATCATGACTGACTGAGGCTTATTTCAGGTATGCTAGGCTGGTTCAATTTATTAAAACCAATCAAGGAAATATACCATATTTACAGACTAACAATGAAGACTCACATTATATTGTCACTTGATGTAGGAAAAGTATCTGACACAACCCAGTGCCCATGTATATTCAAAATGATGAGAAAATAAAGAGTATAGTAGAAATTTTTCAGAGGGTCTTAGAAGTAAATTTCATGTTGAAAGGCTGTGTGGGTTTTTTTTTTTTTTTTTTCCTGTGCTAATTAGTTGTAAGTCAACTTGACACAAGCAGGAGTCATTAGGAAAGAGGAAACTTCAACTGAGAAAATCCTCCTAGTAGATTGGCCTGTGGGAAGCCTGTGGTGTATTGTCCTGATTGACAGTTGAGTGGGAGGGCCTAGCTGATGGCCTGCTGGTTCAGGGACCTACAGGAAAACAAGCTGAGTAAGCTACATGGAGCAAGCCAGTAACTGGGACTCTTCCAAGACCTTAGTGTCAGTTTCTGTCTCCCAGTTCCTGCCCCATTTGAGTTTCTGCCCTAACTTCTTTGATGAGGAACTGTGATTCGGAAATATAAGCCAAATAAGCCCTTTTCTCCCTAAGTTGTGTTGGTTATGGTGATTTATCACAGCAATAGAAACCCTAACTAAGAGCCTCTAAAATCGGAGATAAGGAAGTTTGTTTTCCCCTGCTAAGAACACAGCACAGGAAGTTCTTACCTCTGTCCAACAGGAGAGGGAACTGCAAGATTCAGCAACCACAAAGAAAAGAAAAAAAGAGCCTTTGCAGGTGGCATACCTATGTAAAAAATGTTGTAAAAATCTCCTTAAAACATTTCTAGAGCTAGCAAATGACATCAAGATGAGAGCTGAAGAGGTGGCATTGGCTGCCAAGCCTGATGACTTGAGCTGGACCCACATGATGGGAGAAGAGAACTGAGGTCTAGCAGCTCCACGACCTCCACATACATGCCCTAGAAAAACTCTCCCCAGCATAAAAAAGGGGAAGAATTCCTAGATACAAGAGTAATGAAGAAAAATGATGAACACTTAGAAACCAAAGTTAAAAATGTAAAACCATTTATAATCATGAAAAACATTGAAATACGAGTTGTAATATTTTTAAACAAATATAAAATATTTCTGCAAACTGCAGAAAATTGATGAAAGAAATCAAAGAAACCCTAAGTCAAAGGGACACTCACTGTTTTCATAGATTTGAATAAACAGCCTAACAAAGCTGTCAAATCTCTCGAAATTGACAAATATTTTAATGTAGTTACC
This sequence comes from Psammomys obesus, assembly GCF_907164565.1. NCBI lineage: Eukaryota > Metazoa > Chordata > Mammalia > Rodentia > Muridae > Psammomys > Psammomys obesus. The sequence continues at coordinate 19,689,563 of NW_026585580.1, forward strand.
TGCCATATTATCATGATGATCTTGTGAATGAAGATAAGATTATGCTAAAATGAATAAGGAAAGGCAAAGAAGTTAGAGTAGTTTAAGCAATTTTTAATTTTAAATTAAAAAATTAATATAATCACAAAATTTCTCCCTTCTCTTTGCTCCATATAAGTTCTTCCATGTCCTCCCTCCTGCTCTTTCCAAATTTAAGACCTTTTATTAAAGTTATTGTTACAGTATGTGCATGCACATTCCTAAATATATAACTACAATGTTCTCAGTCTGCATAAAACAACATTTTAAAAGAAATAAAATGGAAACAGAGCCAGATGAGTCTGTTTAAGTTCTAAGCCAACTTGGTCTACAGAGTGTGAAGAGATCAGTTAGAGAAAGCATGTTGTAAGTAGACTTCCCTGGGCCTTTGTTGTAAGGGCTCAGACAGCCAGAATGTTGATAAGAATGTGACAGTGAAAACCATTCTGATGAAGGGTCCAGTAAAAATGTGAACTCTGTTCAGAACAGAATAAGAGGTCCTGTGCGTGCAAAGAACATATGTATACTTTGCCCATACCCTGAGGTTTTATGGGCCTGGACAGTAAGGTGAAAGACTGTATTATTTGGTCAAAGAATTTGCTGTATAAGATAGTGCATCCTTCAGGCTGTAGTATGGGCTTTGTAGCATGGTTTTAGCAGAATTACTTTGAGAACCAAGATCAAATAACAGAACAGAAAGACCTGAATTTGCAGTAAGGCCAATCGAGCACATTTTAAAGTTTTGTCCAAGGATAATATGGAGATTGGCATTATTTAAAAAAAGGAAGTCATTCTGGACATAATAGTACATGCCTGTAATCCCAGCGTTGGTGAATCTGAGGCAGGAGGATTGCCAGGTGTTTGAGATCAGCCTGGAGTACATAGCTTGTTCTGGTTCAGTCAATGCTACATAAGAAGATTCTGTGGCAACAAAACACAACAAAAACGAACAATATACAAAGGCACTTTATTTTAGAAGAACAGGAAAATGCTTTGATTGTAGGAGTTAGAGGTCTGAGAAATGTAAAAATGTAAATTCATTGGGGCCTGCAGAGATTGATGAATCAACCAAGGACAATACATGGAAAGGACCTAGACCCCTTGCTCACATGTAGTCCATGGCAGCTCAGTCTCCATGGGGGTTCCTACTTAAGGTGAGCAGGGGCTGTCTCTGGCATGAACCTAGTGGCAGGCTCTCTCTGATCATCTGCCCCAGGTGAGGTGCTTTACTAGGCCACAGAGAAAGAGGATCCAGACAGTCCTGATGAGACCCGATAGGCTAGGTTCAGATAGTACAGGAGGACCTCACCTATCAAGTGAACTAGAAGAGGGACATAGGGGGGAAGAAGGAGGGAGGGGAAGACCGGGAGGAGATGAGGGACGGGGCTACAGACAAGACACAGAGTGAATAAATTGTAATAAATAACAATAAAATGTAAATTCACTTAAAGACTGATTTGAGAAGAGGAGACAGTGTCCAGTTCACAAAGGGTAATCTAGGGAGAGTTTCACCAGGATTTGTCTTGACATTCAGCTACCCAGGAACTCCCAAGGAAGCTCTCCTAAGCAGGCAAGGCTATTGCCTAAGCTGGTGGCAGAGTATCCACCTGATCCTAGTTTGCAGTCATGTAGAAGAGTTGTGGGGTCATAGATGTCACTGAGCTTCTGAAGAAGTGAGCCTGGGAGGTCAGGAAGAACATAGCAGTTAGCCCTGACAGAGTGAGAGCGTATACTGCAGTGGAGACCCCAGCAAGATACCAGTGCCATGGAATAGCTGAAGAGGAAGCCACAGGCAGTGAACAGAGCTTGAGAGAGAACCACGTGGTCTACAGCCAACAGAAGGTTGGGACTTCCCAAACTTCCCAAGTTTTCAGAGCCTACCTCACACCACCATGTGCTCTGATTGCAGGTGCTGCATGGTTTAATGTTCTTTCATCAAGGCATTTCTTTCTAAGATCCTATCCCTCCTTTTGAGAATGAGAAAGTTTAGGCTCTTTCCACCAATGTATATGAGTATTTAATGTTTTTTTGTTTGTTGTTTGTCTGTTTTGCTTTGTTTTGACCTAGGCCCCTGTTGGCCTTGGTCACAGGAGAATTTGGACTTGAACCTTTAAGCAGTGCAGGAAATTTTAAGGTTTTAGGAACAGTAGGAGATCGGCTAAATGCATGCTAGGTACATCAAGACATGGAAGTGAGTTTCTGGGGGCGGCAAGGACTGGGCTGCTGTAATGTGGACAATAAATGTCTCCCAGAAGACCACATATTAAATGATTGGTTAGAGCCGTGGCTCTTGGAAGTTGTATAGAATTTTGAGGAGATTGTCCTCTTGGCATACCGTAGAAGGATAGGTTAGACCCACCCCCTTTCTTTTCCTTTTTTGCTTTCTGGTTGAAGTGAAGTAGGCAAGTTTGTTTCATGGCGTACTCCCTATGTAATTATCTGCCTCAACTCAAGATCAAGAGCAATGGAGCTAACCAACCACAGGCTGAAAATAATTTTTTGCTCCTCTTCCTTCTTCTTTTTAGATTTTTTTGAGACCAGATATCTCTCTACCTAGCCCTGACTATCGTGGAATTCAGTATGTTGAGCAGGCTAGCCTAGAACTCACCAATATCTGCCTGCTTCTGCCTCAAAAGTGCTGGGATTAAATCATGTCCCACTAAACCTGCTGTAATTTTCCTCTTATATGTTGCTTTCCTCGGTTATTTTTGTCAAAACACAAAGGTAAAAATGCAGCTCTTAACACAAGGAATTAAGAGAGAGTTTATTCTGGAGCCAAATATGAGTGACCATAGCTAGGATCATAGAGTTTGATGACTGTTAATTTTAAAGACCTAGGCAGAAAGACTGACCCATATTTTTATGCCTAAATTAATTGAATCAAGTTTATTTATTCATGTACATGGGTGGCTTTCCCCTAAAGCACGATTCAAGATGCCATCATTGGACATGAGGAAGACAAGGTTTTTATAAACCTGGGGTAGGAGATTTCCAAATGGGGAATCTGGCAGGCAAAATAGGTGAGGTTACAGCTTCAGGAAATAAGCATAACAAGTTAGTCATAATGACCTCCTGAAACTAAGGCATTGTTGCAGTGTGGGCATAGCAAGGTAGTCATAACAATGGGTACTCATAACCTGTTGAGACAAAGGTAGGCTTGCAAGATGGTTATAAACAACTTTTTGAATTTCGTTTTTCAATGTGCAAGCAATTTCATGAAGGTTTTATAGTAGAACAAAGAAAGTCATAAATCACATTTTAAAAACACATCTGGGGAAACCTCAGAGAGGTGGGTTACAGCCACGTGTAGAAGTCTCAGCTATTGGCCTTAGATGCTGTCTGATTTCATTCTTAACTTTTTCATTGGCGGAGAATGGGGATTTGTTTCAAACATTACAAAGGTTTTTATGTGTTTATCAGAATGTTAGGTCTGTCTTTATTTACTAGTTACAGGATATTAGATTCAATACAGGAGAAGACCAGGAATGGCAGTTTAGGGGACTAATGATAGGCCAAGGTAGATTGTCATTAGACATAGTATCTGCAACATTCCAACCTTTTCAAATTGTTGAAATTCTAATTACTCAGCTTTGGAGAGACAGAGTTTTTGCAGGAATTCTCATTTGCAGCCACAATGTTAAGAGCTAATAAATACCATGTACCTGAAGCTCCTTTATTATAAGACTAAATAACATCCTATTATATATGGCCATCTTTCAGCAACTATAGAGATGGGCTTTAAGATAAATCTCTGGATACCAAAATTCAAACATGCTCAAGTCCCTTATAAAACACAACACAGTCTTAAGTATAGAATTTCTACTGACCTTCTTGTACTCTTTAAATCATCTCTAAATTGGTTGAAAACCCCAACACAATGCAAATTCTGCCTAAGTAGCTCTTTTACTGTATCATTTAGGAAATAAAGCCTATATTCAGTATGGGCACAGGATATTTAAAAATGCATTCAATCAGGACTGAAGAGATAGCTCAGAGGTTAAGAACATTGAGTATTCTTCCAAAGGTCCTGAGTTCAATTTCCAGCAACCACATGGTGGCTCACAACCATCTGCAATAAGATCTGGTGCCCTCTTCTGGTGAGCAGGTGTACATGCAGGCAGAACACTGCATAAATAAATAAATAAATCTAAAAAATGCTTTCGATCTTTGGTTGACCAGATGGCTGTGTAGCCCAAGGCTACAGAGGACTGGCTGAATGTCCTGCATTTTGATTGTTCTCCCATTTCCTACACACTTGGATTGCATCCACCATTGGACATTGTACAAAATGGTCTATGAAATGTGAATGCACGGATACTTGGTAGAAAAACATTCTTCTTTTTTTTTAAATCCTTTTTAGGTTAATGGCCACAGTTGGAATTCTAGAACTACCTGATAATTCTGTGTGTCGCTATTTGAAGAACTACTACCAACAATGTACAAGGGTTACAATTTGGGCACATCCTTGCCAATACTTTTTGTTTTAAATAACTATGTTCATGAGCGTGAAGTGGTGTCTCATGGTTTTGCCTTGCATCACTTAAAAGTCAGTGAGGTTGATTGTCTTTTCTTGTTAGTGTTGGCCATTTGCACAGCTTTCTAATATTGAAATATCTATTTCAGTCCTTTGATCATTTTCTAACAAACATGTTTGCTGTTCTTGAGTTGTGGGAATTCAGAAGTCTTGTAGATACTAATTCTTTGGGAGGCATATACTTTGCAAACATTATTCCTGATTCGTCTTCTCCCTGTTTTGATATTGTCCTTTGATGTACCAAAGCTTTCATTTCTGATGAAGCACTCCATTTCTCTTTCTTCTGCCTGTGTCATACCTCAAAATCCCTCTGGGCATCATGACAATGTAGATTTAATATCCTTTTCTCCCAAAGACTCACATTTCTTTGTGACTCCCACCCTGTGTTCTTTATGAGTCACACTTTATAAACTCTCTTTAGCACTCTTGTGTCCCACAAGACTGGCTGTCTTATTCCCCTGTTAATCCAGAAGCCTTGCAAAGCCCTGGGCAGCACAGAACATGACTGTATAAATGTGGGTAAGTTAGCAGAGAAGAGATTGAATAAAGGGCTACGTGCAGGAAGAATTTGCCTCTCAGCAGGGCTGTGGAGCATCAGACCTGGCTGTACACAAAGCTCTCTCTTCTTGTCTTTCTTTATTATCCCAGGAGGTTGATTCTCAGTGGGACCTGGCTTTTATATAATTGTTTGCAGCATAACATCTCTCTTCTATGGCTCTCAGGCAGTGACCTAATTTTCCTCCTTCTTTAATGAAAGGGAGGTGTCTTCTGTGGGAAATCAGTGATCCACTGAGCCATCCAGAACTGCTTCTGTGCTTCATAGATATCCATATAGACATATTACTTATAAAAAAGAAGAGCAAACATGACCAGCTATTTCTGAATAGGAAATTAATTTTATCACCTCTGGTGTGTCCTGGCTAATTTGGAGGAAGGTTCACCCTGATGTTCCCTGGTAGACAGACAGTCCACCTTAAGACATCCAGTCCCAAGAACTTTTAAAATTGACCTTGTGGAGACTTTTAAAGACTTCCTCATGAGGCCAGAGACTCTCAGAACACAAATGCAATATGAAATCAACATTAGTAGCATTTATTTTAGGACAAGAGCAAATGTACTGAATGGAGCATGGAGGTTATTAATTATCTTTCCCAAGTTTTCAATTCATTTTTTGGATGGCTGGTTTTGATATCACTATCAGATAATGGATTATAGTCACTAAAGCTTAGAAAAAATAACAAGAGAAAAGATAAAATTCTTTTAATTAATTTCTTGTGCAAACTGGCAAAGGGCTATTATTATAAGTCATTAACTTGAATGGCAGAACATCCAAACATCTACTTCCCATTCTTTTACTGCCTCATTCTATCCTGCTGGAAAGAATGAGAAGCTATGATGGCCCAGGAGATGAGGGCTTTGAATTCTGCCAACCCTGGGCTCAGATCCATACAGTGGTTCTCCTCTGCAGTTTAACCTTGCCCAAATATGGAACCTGTCTCCACCTCTATTTGCTCACGCCCCAAACCAGGTAAGATGAGGTGCTACAAAATTAAGCAGAACAACAAATGCAAAATGTGCAGCCTGTGCTCATTTGCCTCCTCTACATTTGCCATGGACTTGGTAGTTACCTGAAATCTCACTACTATTGTAGCTCTGCCGGTCTGGAACTCACGGCGATCATCCTGTCTTTTCCTCCTGTGTGCTGTATCGAAAGGTCTGCTCCACCATGCCCAGATCTCTACTTATATCTCTCCAGCAAATGTTCACATGAGCTTTGATAGCTAGATTTCTGGTGGTAAAGATTTAGAATCTGAATCTGTCCCTGAAAGGTTGTCCTACATTATAGTTTGTCATTATCTATCTATCTATCTATCTATCTATCTATCTATCTATCTATCTATGTATCTATGTATCTATCTATGACTATGTGTATAATATAGTCCTAGTATACTTACTTTCTAGCCATAACTTGTTTCCAAATTGCCCTGGACATTGGTTTGGTTTAACAGGATGTGATGGCTGCCTTGGTCAGTGTCTGGATCTTTCATACCAGGTAAGCTTCAAGGATGGGGACCATGGGTTTCACTCATGGCTATATTGCAGGCACACCATCAAGAAAGAGACTTCAGTCATCACCATTAGGCACTGACCTTTGACATATCTCATGTAATTTTACTTCTTCCCGCATCAGAAAGGAGGCTGAGGTAAGACACAGGATACCTGATGGTGATGTTTTCCCCTTTCATTTCTTTAGAGCAGGAAACAGACAGTGATACTCCCATTGGGTGCTATTTCTGTGCTTCCAGGGAGGACAGATAGGCCACTGGGGTATCCAGTAGGAGTAGTTGTAGGTTTCTGCGTAATCTCAACATGATAGGACATTTCCATTATCTGTTCTTTGAGAAGGCTGAGACAGGACTCATATCTGTATTAGTCCATGACGAGAAGTTTATTTTGACTGGTGAGACCTAGAAGTTCAAGGCCAACATCAGGCATCCCCTTTCTGAGAGGGCTCTGACGATAGTGTCACATTATAGTGTATGGAGTGTACAGCTGACTGCTGTCATATCTTAGCCAAGAAGCAGAATGAGACAGATTGGGTCCTGCCATCCATTTCCAGGACCACAGGAATCCAAGACCCTCCCACAGGCCTCAGCTCTTATAGGTCCTTCCCACATCCTGATACTGCCGTCCTGTGGGTTGGATCATTACATACAGTCCTTTGTATCGCCTTCTCCCACACAATTGTACTATTGTCTCTCTTTTTTTTTTTTCTGTATTATCCCCTGGCTGGCGAAGCACATCGCCCATATTTGTGATAACTGTAGGTGGTGTTCTTGCAGACAAGAAGTCTTCCTCTCCCTGAGCTGCCTCACATTCTCCAGATCCCACACACTTGCATGTCTCCCTTGCTAGACACAAGTGGTCACTCGGCTTGGCCTTTTTGTACTGATGTCATTCTGCTTCTTTATTGAATGACTACTGGAGACCAAGATTGTTTCCCTTCAATGATCCTCAGAGGTCATATTTATCTTCCCAAGGAGTTGAGCTATGGGGACAAGGGTGGAAGAAATAAATGCCATAAGTGTGCTGCCAAGATTGTTTTTGATGGTGTCTAGTGTTAGTCAGCAATCTCTAGAGGAGAGAAATGATAGAATTAATATCTTTTGTATTATATATAATATGTTATAAAATTACATATAAATATATATTACATATAATATATGAGAGAGACAGAGAGAGAAAGAAAGAAAAAGAAGAAAAGAAAGAGAGCAAGAAAGAAAAAGAGATAGAGAGAAAGGGAATTTGTTAGCATGTGCTACAGTCTGTGGTCTAGCTATCCAGCTATGGTAGTCTACCAACAGGAAGTCCAAGAATCCAGTAGTTGTTCAGTTTATGAAGTTGAATGTCTCAGCTGATTCTTAGTATATGCTGGGTCATGAAGAAGTAGGGCCTAATGACAGTGATGAAATGGACTTGCTAAGGAGAGCAAGAGCAAGCTGCTCTTTCCATGTCCTTTATGGAGGCTGCCACTAGAAGGTGTGGTCCAGCCTAAAGGTGGATCTTCCCACCTCCTAAGGCCTGGATTAAAGGTCCTTTAAATAATTTAAGTTTAAAAAATCCCTCACCAGTACACAGCTACTTGGGTTTTGGCTAATTCCAGATGTAGTCAAGCTGACAACCAAGAAATAGTCCCGTGCACTGGGGAAGTTGATGCTTTCCAGGACACACTACTTCAAAATATGCACCTGGGCATGTGAGAAAACATGAGAGGCAAGGAAGCCACACACTTCCCTTTCTTCCATGTAGAGGTCATAAGATTCTCATGGGGAGTTTCCTTCCTTGCGCCCAGAGTGGTTCCCTATCCCCGGAGATATGGGTAGAATCTGAGCCAAGAAGGCCTGCTAAGCATCCTGTTTATTTTCATCAGGTTGTACTTCTGTGTCCATTTGTATTTCTCCATGACTGTCCATTATTCACCAACCCTTGCATACAAACACATACTCTTTCTTCAGGTATTCATTTTCTTATGAATGCTTCTGTGCTGTGGAATATTTATTTTGAACACACTTTAAGCTTTTTCCTTCTTGGTCTGTCTTTTTTGTTTGTTTGTTTTACATTGGTATTAGCCACAAACATAACATAGGTGAGACAAAATGATGTCTTTTGTTTTGTTTTTAATTTTACTATGGAAATTCAATGCTATATATAAAAATAGACTAGTATAGGAAGTAGATTCATTATTAATATATGGCCAACTTATTTTATTTATGTTTTCATTGCTTGCTTCTTGCCTGCTGGATTACTTGAATGGATCAGTCCTATGATTTAATTTGTTAGGGATTCAGGATATATCTTTAAAAGAAAAACTACTCTTTTTAAACATACCACAATCTCATTCCTACATCTTCAAAATGTACAATAATTTCATAATGGGATCTGTTCAAGTTTCGTTTCTGTTGCTTTGATGAAGTACCCTTGACTAAAAGTGGCATTTGGGAGGAAAGAGTTTGTTCAATTAGTAATTGCAGGAAGTCAAGACAAGAACTTGAAGCAGCTACATAGTCAAAAGCAGAGAGGAATAAATGCATCAATGCTCTAAGGAAAATAAGGCAGAGAAGACGACAGTCTCTCACACACACAGCTACAAGAAAGTCACAGCTGTTTTTGTAGTTTGACTGGGGACAAAGTGGGTTGTTTTCCGTACCCATGTGGATTATTTCTGCAGCTGAAGCAGAAAAGTCAGGCTGGGACTAATTAGTTCTTTATTGCTTGGACTACTGCCCAGTACAGCCTGACTCAAGACATGCTGCTTCCTCACTTCTTCTCATCTAACTTTCCCATTTCTTACACTGCCTAGGGAATGGTTCCACCCACAATGGGCTAATTCTTCTTATATGAACAGTCAAGACAAATCTCCACAGTCATGCTCACAGGCCATACTGATCCAAACAATTCCTCAGCTAAAGCACTCTGCTCTCCCCAGGTGATTCCAGGTTGTGGAAAGTTGCTATTTAACCATTACAGCATCTAATAATCAGATGGGTTTTGAATTTGCCACATTGCTCAGCAGTATCATTTGGCAGTGGTGTTAAACACTCAGGTTAAACATATTTAACCTCATATTTAAACATTAGCTGATAGGTCATTTAGGTCAAGTGAAATCAGTTAGAGCCCCCAACTTCATGCATCCCTACATGTACTTACATCTTGAGAAGACCAGGTGATGTGTCATCCTGCTTTAAGGATTTCATCTTTGGGAGCATTTGAGCACAGGTCTGTTAAGGTACTCTTCTAGAGGGGGTGTACTGAAAAGAGCTAGATGGCCCAGCAAAAACATTGGGAAAACAAAGGTTGTACTATGACAAGATACTCAGAGTGAGAAGGGGGTGCTCCAAAAGGTCCAAGAAGGATTTTGAAGTGGCTCTGGATGTAAGAGGGATTGGAGGGAAACCATGAAATAGATGAGGAGAAATCCAGTAATAGCCTGCTTTCAGTTACAAGCTGCTTATAGGACAAGTTTGAAGCTGGTTTAGGATGGATATAAGGGAGGAGTTGGACATTGGAAAATGATGGATAAAGTACTCCCTTCGTCTTCAGATAGAATCTTGCCATATATCCCAGACTCATGAGCCTCCTTCAACTACCTCTTCCCAAGAGCTGGGGTTACCGGTGTGCACCACCATGCTGGGCAAATATTACTGCATCAAAGAAAATTGAGATCAGCAAAATTTAAGAAAGCTTACCTGATGAAGACAAAGTTTCTATAACTCAATTGTATTCCCAGAAGACAGTGATTCCAAAGGTCCTGTGCTACCATATGTGCAAGAGATGTTCATGGCAGGGGAAAGGAAACTTCCTACAGCAACAACCTGACTGGCTGAAGTTGGCATTAATCTCATGTGGACATGGTCTGATCAGGTGCAACCTGCTGTTGGCTGAAATTCAACTGCTATGTTTGGCTGAGCCCAGGATTCTTCCCTTTAAGATTGTGGGGTTTAGGGACTTTCTGTTTGATTTGTTCTCAGCTCTAGAGATCAAACTCAGGGTCTTCTACATGGAGGGAAGTGCTCCATCCCACCTCAGAAGAGTGACATCCCTAGCCCTATTTAAGGTCATGACCTGAAATTTGCTCACATCTGTTCTGGTAGAATGTAGTCATGTAATTATATCTATCTACAGAAAAAATGGAGAGGGGGTTGTATTATCTACTGCCCTGCTAAGATTCTAGGGTGCTATTGCTAAAGGAAAGAAATCAGGAAAAGAAGAGGAGGGCAATTGTGGGGAGTGGACTAAGTTGTGAGTGAATGTATTTTATGGACATGAGCACAGCCATGCATGTCAAGGGCCACAATGCCTCAGACCCACAAGTTAGGTCACATCAATAGCAAGGGCTTCCCCCTGCCCCAGTACTGCTGTTAACTAAAACCAGGCTGTGCAGAAATTATCAACTGCAGCCTCCTGGTCTCAGGATTTTGATACTGCATGCAAAGTAGCTTGAGTGAGTCAGATGGGGAAGGGTAATCACCTAGAAAGGCATTGGAAGAAAATGCTGATAGGAGGTTGAAAGGAGGAAGAAGCCTTCTCTTGGCTTCCTGCTGCTCTGCTCTGCACTTTGGCTGAGTTTAGGAGCAAAAGCAGTTCCTCTGAGAAGGCTGATTTGAGAAGCAGGCAGATCTGATCACATCAGCAAGCAAGAAAACAGCCGTGGGGAATGACTAATCTGAAGCCACAGTGCATGTTTTATAGCTTTTCTTGAGGTCTTTAGGTCATCTTCCAGGTGCTTGCTTATCCATGAAGCTTCCTGGGGGACAGCTCCTAACTCTGAGTACTTGTTTGCAAAGGCTGCCAAGTGTTTATGAACATAATGAATGACTCTCGCGACAGGGAAATGATCCCACTGCTCTTCGGAGAAGGAAGAAGGCAGAGCTGAGCACTCTGTGTTCTCTCAGCGATCCATCATTGTCAAGGCTTCTGCAGAGGCCCTGGTGTCCTACTCCATAACTGAGGCTGCCGGTTGCTTCTCAATCCGTCATGGAACTCAAGCTGCATGCCCCTTAGAGACTGTGAAGATCTGACATTTGTGTTCTCTAACTATCCCTACGTTGAAATCCTCTTCGCCACGTATTAGAATGTGGGGCCTTTGGAAGCTGAGCATGTTCAAAAGGTGAAGGCATCACAAATAGAATTAGAGTTCTTAACAGGGGATCCCCAAAAACTCATTCTGCTGCATGGAGCCTCCAAACGAACCCTCGTCAGGACTGAGCAGTTCTGGCACCCTGACCTCAGACTTCCTGGCCATGGAACTGTAAAGAGTGGACTCCTGTTGTTTTAAAACAGACACTCCACAGTGTGCTGTCATCTCAGCCCAACTCATCCAGCCACGTGGCTTCGTATAAAGAGGAAACAGAGGGCTTGGAGGTAGCTGGTAAGCTGGAGTGCGGCTGTTTCCTGCGTATCTGCTATAAGCTAGCTGCTCCCTGCCTGTCCTTTACTAAAGCTCCTAGGTACTGTCTATAACTTGTTGGAAGCATTAATATGTACATTTTGCTCACTGGGTGTAATACTGCCCAATTGCCTAAGCTATAATTGGTTGAGATTTAACCCAAACCCCAAGTCCAGACCACAGTTCCAGTCAGGAATTCTCAAGTGATGCTGTAATGGCAGACAACACAGAGCAACAAAGGTCAATTGCGGCATGTGTTCCACATTTACTATGGATTCTCCAAGACTTTTCCTTCTGTGGACTCCACACATTGGGCAAGTACAAGAAACAGAAGGCTCGACTTACAAGCTAAGAGAAGAGAAATAAGGGCAAGTCTTATTGCTCCCCTCCTTTATTGAGACAGGGTTTCTCTGTGTAGCCTTGGTTTTTCTGGACTCACTTGGTAGACCAGGCTGGGCTCAAACTCACAAGAGATCCGCCTGCTTCTACCTCCCCTTATCTGCCCTTTTTTTACTTACTGCCCAGAAGTCTGTACCTCACACAGCAATCTATCAGTGCAGACTGTTTGTCAAACTCAACCTCAAGGAAGAGGGGCTGCCTTAGAGCATGGTTGAAAGACCCACAGGACAGATCTCACAGGCTCACAGTCCTACCATTGCCCCTTCTGGCTACCAGAGGAGTCAGAGGGACCACTGTGTTATGGGATCTCCCACTGCCTCCCTGCCAGTCACCTTTGCAGCTTTTCTACTGCTACCTTGCTGCTACCTTCAACTGACTGGCTCTAAACAACACAATTTTAATTTTTCTTCTAAGGTAAGTGCATGTGTCAGTAAATATTTACAGTCTTCAGACATTAAAAAAAAGAAATAAAGGAGAGTTGGGAGTACAGGCATTTGGGTTCTCCACATCCTTTCTCTATTTTTATTTTATTTTATTTTATTTTACTTTACTTTATTTTATTTTATTTTATTTTATTTTACTTTATTTTAGTTTTAGGAATAGTCTTGTTATATATGCCAAAGCAGCTACTATACAGCCCAAGCTGGCTTTGAGTTGTTATCCTCCTGCCTCAGCATCCTGAGTATGGGTACACACCACCATCCTGAGCTTCCCATACTCTTTATGCTGGTATTTGTTTACTGTACACCATTCTGGAGAGATAGCCTTTCCCTCAAAGTGAATGCAAAGACTTTACGTTACTTTAATTTGAAATAATTTAGAGAGGTACAAGTATTTGTCCCAATTAGTCTTTTGTAAAGTGGAAATATTAAACATACAACCTGTGACTGCTTAAAAAGTGCAAACACTTCAATACATACTTTCAGCTCATTTCCTGTAACTGTAACAAAATATCCAGGAACCAGATAATTTACAAAAGAGTTCATTTGGATTACCATTCTGGGCGCTGTGGAGTCTAAGGGCATGGTATAACACCTGTATGGTCTGGTCAGGACCTCATGCTTCATCCTACCTTTGTGCAGGCATCGTATGGCAAGGCAGAGCAAGCACAGAACTAGGGTCTTTCTTCTACTTTTTAAAAAAATTGTTATTTTTCAAATTTGTTATTATTATTATTATTACCATTTATTCACTTTGTATCTGGCTGTGACCCCTCCCTTGTCTCCTCCCATTCCCATACTCCCTTTTCTCCCCCTATGCCCCTCCCCTCCTCTGACAGGGGAGGTCTTCCTCCCTTCTCTCTGATCCTTGCCTATCCGGTCTCATCAGGACTGGCTATGTTATCTTCCTCTATGGCAAGGCTGTACTCCCCCCCCCCCCCAGGGTGAGGTGATCAGAGAGCCTGCCATTGAGTCTATGCCAGAGACAGCCCCTGCTCCCCTTACTAGGGAACCTACTTCTGAAAGACTCTACTGATTGAGGTATCACAGCAGAGGCTGAGACTCATAGCCAAACTTTGGGCAGAGGGCATGGAATTTTATGAAAGAAGGGGGAGACAGAAAGGACTGGAGGAGGTAGGAGCTCCAAAAGGAGACCAACAAAGCCAAAAAAAAAAAAAAAAAAAAAAAAACAAAACTGGGCGCCGGTGCCCCTGCAGAGACTGATACCCCAACCAAAGACCACGCATGGAGAGGACCTAAAACCCTGGCTCAGTTGTAGCCCATAGACTGTTTCTTCTACGTTTATTAAACCACTAATGCCACCACGGGAGCCCTTTCTTATTACTTAATTTGATCTCAATCATCTCCAAAAGCTTCACCCTGAAATACTGTTAACATAAATTTGGGGATAAATCTCTGACACATGGCTTGTGCCACAGACTCAAATCACAGAACACACAACAGAATCCACATGCCCCTGTAATAACAGTAGTGTGGGTCTTTGTGACTGCCACAATAGAAGTAGCGACATGTGACTCTGGGCGTAGGTACCGGCAGGGTTACAGAACTCTGGCACGCTGCCTTACGAACTCTCAAGGCACAATCCAAACGGTTTCAGTGTAAACCACTCAGTTTCTCTTTACTATTACTAACCTACTTAACAACTAAGACCCGCCTGCTGTCCAGTTTACATGCTCACTTCATGGCCAAATCAAATGTGTTTCACATCTTCCTCTTCTGCCTTTAACACCTAAGTCTCACTGAAAAACCTGGCTGAAAGGAGCCAAAAATAACCATGCCACAGGCCAACTGCTATGCTGTCTTAAACTATCCTCCACCAAATAAATTATCCCTTGCTTTTAGAGTTAATCTCAATCAAAATTTAAAGACACTAGCAAAACATATAAAAATCTTTGCTAGAATGTATCTTGAAGGGCTTCTAGCTCAGTTACCAATTCAGTGTATTTCCATTTCAAATCTTATGGTTCTTACCTTACTGCCTACCTTTCTGTTGCATTGTAGTCTTCTAATTTCACCCTCACCCTGAATTGCCCATACAGTTCCGCTTAGAGCATGCCAGCATTCTAGTCCACATACACAACTCTTCTAAATCTGACAAAAATAACTTAAATGGTGACTAGAGAGATGGCTCAACTGTTAAGAATATTGGCCGCCCTTCCAGAGGACCTGGGTTCAACTCCCAGCACTCATCTGAAGCTTCAGTTCAGGGGACTCAATCCTCTTTTCACCCCTTCACACACAAAGCATGCACTTGGTACACATGCAGACCAATTACCCATAGACATGAAAAACAAAACAAAATAGAAATCAACTCACGGGAGAAAAGTTCATTTTGGTTCATGTTTTCAGAGAAGTTCATTCTACAGCTTCCTGACTGGTCCTATGTACTTGTTCAGGATATCGTGATGAAGAGAATATGTGAGAGATGGCAGCTGTTCATGGAAGACAAAAATCAGAGTGCAGGAGAAACAAGGGGGGGGGCAGATGTTGCCTTCAAAGGCAGTTCTTATTTCTTCTAGCTAGATACCATGTTCTGAAGACCACACCGCCTCGTAAAATATCGCCAAAAGGTAAAGAACTCAAAGCACGAGCCTTTGGGGAACATCTGAGATTGACACTGTCAAACTATATGCTAGTGTGAGGACTGGGGTCACGCCTCAGCTGTGACAGAGAGCTATAGCAAGAAGCATCTTGCAGAGCTCAGTGCGTCAGTAGAGGTCTGACAAGGCAAGTTTCCTTTAAATCTCTAAGTCATGAGTGGTACCATAGACAACCGTGGTGCTGAGTGGGGTAGTGACCCCCAAGCACCACGATATTCCTCACTTAGCTTCAATAGCCATCAGAGCTTAGCAGTCCAATGTGCCTCCTGACTGTTGTACTTGAGGTGATCTTGAAGCAAGTCTCCTATTCCCAACGTGTCAGTATCTATGAATACTGTGAACACTCCACTATTTATCTAAAAGGTGGTGTGTGTGTGTGTGTGTGTGTGTGTGTGTGTGTGTGTGTGTGTTGTTGGGTGTTGTGGGTAGAACTCTGTCCTGTAAAAGATGTTTTGAAAAGACCTGACTGACACAATTGAGCTAAGGTGAGGGTGTGTTGAATTAGGACACATCTAATGTGGAAGGAAAGAAGGAAGTTTGGATACTGAGATTTTTTTATTTTTCAGTCAGTGTTCTGTTACTGTAAGAAACACCTGAGATGAGCTACTTGTAAAAGGAAAAAAAAAAGGCTGATCTTGGCTCATCGTTTCGGGGTTTTAGTGGTGGGTGATGGACCACGTTGCTCTGAGGCCTGTTGTGAGTCTGTCCAGACCCAGAGAGCACACAGCAGCAAAACTGCTCACTTTATATCCACATGCCAAAGTGAGAAAGAAGAAGGCCTGGCATCCAGACAGGGCTTAAAGGTGGGTCCCCAGTGCCTGAAGACCTCACTCTAGAGCTTTTCTGTTGAAGGTTGTACCACTTTCTAGTCATGGCTCTCTGAGGCCCAAGCCTTTACTACGTGGACTTGTGGAGATACTTAAGATAACGACTGTAGCAGAGACACTGAGATACAAAGAGAGAATGTCAAACTGTGATTGAAAAGAGACTACAGCCAAGGAATACCAAGGATTTCCTGTACCCTCCAAAGCCAAGGGGACAGGAATTGACAGATTTACACACACACTCTTCAGAAGGAACCTATCTAGATAAAACCTAAACTGTGTGTTTCTTCTGCCCAGAACTGTGGGGGAATAAATTTCTGTTCTCATTAAGTTAAACATTAGAGTTTTTTTCTTCTTATCCTCAGAATCCTTTAAGACTCAGTCAAATAAAGTTATGGCTTGGTACTTAATAAAAATAGACCATCTGTAACAGTGAATCTGTCACTGTAGTTCTTTCTCTTCGTGTGTGTGTGTGTGTGTGTGTGCGCGCATGCACATGTGTGGCATGTGTGTGTACCTCAGCGGCCTGTGTGTATCTGTGGCATGTGTGTATGTGGGGTGTACATGTGTCTGTGTGTGTGTGCATGCACAGAACTCAGGTCAGTGTCATGTGTGTTCCTCAATGGCCCTTTGCTTCTAGGACCCAGACAAGAGAACTTAATTGTCAAAGATTTGGAACTGAAAGTTTTAGTAAAGAAAGAGGCATAGTCTTTGGCCTCAAACAGACCACAATTCCATCTCAAAATGGGCAGTATTAGCTAGGGTGTGTGGCTTATGGGGACTTGATTTTTATACTCCAAGAGATTATTGTGAGAAATAAATGGAATAGTGCCTGAAACTGCTGGCCCAGCGCCCAGCACATTGAAACATCGTTTCCAGTTTGAGTAACCAAGGCGGGCAGAGCGTCCCATTGCTAAGCCCGATAGCTGCATTTAACTAGTGTCCTTCAAGTGTTGACATAACTGCCAAGTCTGCTCAGAAAGCGGGAGATGCTGCCAACTTCTCAGAAATCAGTCAAAAATACTCCAACGAGAGAAGCTGCACCCTGACAGCTCAAGGTCAGAATATGCAGAGCAGTGTACTATAGGGATACTGAACTTGGAGGTTTTGTTTCTCTCTGTGTGTGTTTAGCATGTACACAATTAACAACTTCTTTTATTTGTGGAATAAAACCCATTTATGGAATTACAATGAAAGCTGACAGAAATCCACACAAATCTTTCATGAAAGCTGACTCAAATCTTATATTTGGGAAATTATGTTAGTACTGCCTCTGGCTTGCTGGTAAACTAGGGATATATGCTAACTAATAATTTTCTGAAGAAACTTCTATGTAACATTTGCAAAGTAGTGAAAAGTGAGTTATAATCCATCCCACTTTCTCTATTTTTTCCTTCTATTTAAAGTATGTATTACTTAGACAGAATAATGTTTCATTAAGACATTTTCATCTGCTGAGTTAAATTGGGTCTAGCCATGGGGGCACCAGTGAAAGGTTGTTTACAGGGCATGTGCAATTTACCAGTGACTAGGCCATTGAAGAGACTGTCTTTCTATCTCCAGTAATCAACAACCTGCCCAATAAACAAACAAACAAAAATCAATCCACTTCCCCTTGGTAGGGTTAGGACCCTATGCTTCCTCACTCTGTGATGTACCTGTGAATCTATTCTTGGGCTGATCGTTTACAGGTGGCGTGGATACCGTGAGTCTATAAATACCATGACCACATAGAGTTGCAAGATCATGACCCTGTAAGCTACTGCCTGTGATGCCATTGAACTCAGATGTTTCTCTGAATTAAAAAAGAAAAATTTGGGATGACCCATCTCCTGGTGAGAGTGGAGTATTGAAGTGATATATTACTAATGTGCTCGGGTTAAATTATGACTTTACATGTTTGTTTCATGAAACTGGGTGTTTGCAATACATGTGTTTGGAACTATAATATCCTCTTGATGGCTTTTTCAATTAAGCAGTATAAAATGACTCTTAAAATATATCAGCTGGTTAGGTTTGGTTTGAAGTCCATCTTGTCAAATAATAGAATAGGAACACCTGCTATTTCCAAGCTCTGTTTTCTCCACCCACTTTTATTCTTTCACCCTAAAATAGTAAATGTCTATTGAAGTGAGATGAGTTTGCGGGAAGCAACAAATTAATGGACCTTTTCTTTTGGTTCAATCTTCTGGTCTGAGTGCTTTGACTGTGGAATATATCACGAAATATATCACTCCTCCCTTCTTCTTTTGTGTGTTAATTTAGCACAAAAGAGAGTCCTCAGAAAGAAAGGAGCCTCAGTTGAAAAAATACCTCCATGAGATCGAGCTGTAAGGCATTATCTCAATTAATGATTAATGAGCGAGGGCTCAGCCCATTATGGGTGGCTCCCTGTGTTCTAAGAAATCAGGCTAAGCAAGCCAGGGGGAGCAAGCCAGAAAGGAGCATGCTTCCATAGTTTCTGCATCAGCTCCTGTCTCTAGGTTCCAGCCCTGCTTGAGTTCCTGTCCTGACTTCCACCAATGATCTGGAAGTGAAAGCTGAATAAACCCTTTTTTCCCCAACTTGATTTTTTTTTTGTCATGATGCTTTTGTTGTAACAATAGAAACTGCAACTAAAACATTCCCCCCAATTTTTAGTGATTTTGCTGATAATTCTACTATTTTTTGATGGACTTGCCTTTACATGTGACTTCATGGATTTCTCTTGCTGCTTTCAACATACTTTCTTTATTCCCCACATTTATTAGTTTAACTCTAATAAGATGAGGGAAGGTTATTTTCTGGTATTCTAAATACCTCTTATCTAGGTTGGTATTTCTGTCTCTAATTTTGGGAAAATTCTTCTATGACTTTGTGGAAAATGTTTTCCATACTTTTAGCATGAAATTCTTTTCCTCTCATGCCTGTGACTTTGTCATTTTAACATTTGGCATTTTATGGTGTCTGTAATGCAATGATAAGTTTCTCTTGTACCTTATTAATTTATCTTTGTCCTTGTTGCAATGTTTCTATTGCTTCACCCTGTCTTCAACCTCAGGTTTTCTATGTTCTTCTTAATCCATTCTACTGGTGAGGCTCTCCTGGGTGATTTTTATTTGTTTGTCTGTTCATTCATTTTAGTTTGGGTTTTCTTCAGTACCTCTAACATTTTGCTGAAATCCTCTTACATATATTTTTTTATTTCATAATCTGGATAATGTGTATTCACTTGGAATCATTCATGTGTTTCTTCTTTGACTTCTTTAAGCATGTTTATGATCATTCTTTGGGATTATTTGTCTAGGATTTAATATAGTTCACTCTTTATAGAGGCCATTATTGTGAGATTGGTACTTTGAAAAGTATTACATTCTTTGACTTTTCATCTTTCTCATATAACTGCACTGGGATTTATGCTTCTGAGGTTATTTTGCTGCAAAATTTTTATCAGCTGTATTTTTTCAGCTAAAGTAGTCACAACGTGAAAAAGAGTTGAAGTGTTTAGTTCAGAAGTTAGATATGCATTATAAGAGGTCATTCTAGTACTGAGACTATAGGACCAACCACAGGAGCAACCAAAGCTGTTGAATGCATAACTACACAAATGTCATACTCTTCAGTTGATATCAGTTACCGCTCTGATTTCAGAACCTGATGAATGATAGGTGAAAATCACAGGGTGTTGTATGCGAGAACTCTGGCTACTACTGCCAAGCAGAAGACTGTGCTTCCATGTGGCAGTTTCACATTGCTGCTATGGCGAGTGAGCATGAACACAGAGAATAAATATTCATCCAAGGAGCCACTGCATCCTTGAGCATTTCTCTCCAGCCTTTCTTCACATGAAATAACATCCTAAAATAGAAAATTCCTCTCCAGCATCCTTTCTATTCATTTGTGTGCCCTCCATTCATCTCCAAAGCAAATCAAACAACAGCAAAACTTTTTGTATTAAAGTAAATCATTGGAAATTGCTCTAGTTTGGATCTGTAAAAGCACCCAAAAGCCTCTGTGCTAAAGGCTTAGCTGCAAGCCACGCCACCACCTGAAGGTTAATGAAACTTTCAGAATGGCAGCTACTAGGAAGAAGCTAGGGAGGCGGAACGTGCTCTTTTTATTTTATGATTAAATATGTATTTGCTGATGTTTTATATGTTTGTGTTTGCTTCCATGTGTGTATGTGAACCATGTGTACACATAATGCACCCAGAGGCCAGAAGATGATGTCTGATCCCCTAGAACTGGAGTTACAGATGATTGTGAACCACCGTGTGGGTGCTAAGAACTGAACTTGGGTCCTCTGCAAGAGCAGTTAAGTGCTCTTAACCTCTGAGCCATTTCTCTGGTCTCTGACCTGTTCTTGAACAGGGCCTCCCTGTCTCTGTCTTACTCTCCGCCTCTTGGCTGGCATGGAGTACACAGTCTATTCTCACTGTGCTCTAACCACCACAGCTCAAAGCAAGCCAACCAAGGAACTATGGACTGAAACATCTTGAACCTTGACCTGAAATGAACTTTTCTTCTTTTTAAGTTCACCTTTTTCAGACGTTTTTGTTACAGTTATATAAAACTGAAAAACATAGCCATTAGGCCAGCATGCCTCCCTGGATTCCCACATAGACTACCTCAATTGAACAGTCACATTCTAATACAATCCTGTATCACCCCCCAATCACTAGAGACTTTTCCACTGGAGTGATTTAGCCAAGCAAATCTTCTCTTTGCTCTGCTTCCCACTTCCGGTATATAATGCTTTCCCTCATGCCTCTTCACAGATCCCCAAATGCTGGCCAGCTAGAGCTGCCCTAAATGTATGGACCACTGTCTGTTCAAACCAACTCTAAAATTCCAGTGCATCTTATTTTG
Organism: Psammomys obesus; assembly: GCF_907164565.1. Lineage (NCBI taxonomy): Eukaryota > Metazoa > Chordata > Mammalia > Rodentia > Muridae > Psammomys > Psammomys obesus. Next base: position 19,710,694 of record NW_026585580.1, read on the forward strand.
TTTCTGAATATTTTCGTTGAGTTGCCTTCACATGTGAGTGCCATGAGCATAGGTAGTTGACAGCAGCATCTACATTTATGTGTAGTTAAATGATTTCATTACTAAAGTTATGGTGGTACTCCATGTAATCAGTTTTCAGATGGCCTGCATATAAATGGTGGTCTTGTGAGATTGCAGGGAGCTGAAGAATTCCTGTTGTGTGGGGATGTAACTGTCATCACAGCACAGCCCAACACGTCCTTTATGTGTGTGTGTGACTATGAAAGAAAACCTACTGAACTGCCAACAGAGCCTAGAACACAGTCATACACAATGCTTCCTATTTAATAAGTGTATTAGTCAGTGTTTGCCAATGGAACATAACTGATAGAATGAATATACATGCATGTATTAACTGGGGAGTTTAGACTGGCTTATGGGAAATGGCCCTGGTAGTCCACTAACGGCTGTCTCTCACTGCAGAGGCTGAGAATCTGGCAGTTATTTGATCCATGAGGAGGTGCATCTCAGCAGATTCCATCTGGCATTGGAGGCTTGGACAATGCCTGGAGAGTTGCTGTTCTCCATCTATGTTGGAATTCCAGAATTTTGCTTCTAATTGGTGAAAGAATCATTCAGCAATAGGATAGATAAACTTGCCAGCAAGAGTGGGGACAAGCGGGCAAAAAGCAAAATGTCCTTCTATACTCCTCTATGTGGGCTGACATTACAGGTGCCATCCAGGTTTAGGGCAGGCCTTCCCACTTCCAATAATTGAATCTGGAAAACCCTTCATGGGACTGCCGACAGCTTGTGTTTTAGTTGATTCTAGATGCAGTCTAGTTGACAGTCGAGGCTAGCCATTAGAACAATGTTAATGAACAACCACGATGCTGGTTTATGAGTTACTATGCTATTCTCTCCCCTGCCCCATTATTTTAGCGTAAATCCTTCTTTGTCAAAGAAGTCCATTGTCAGATAACATGCCATGGTATTCTGGCCTCAGCCTCATTCCCACTGTTTCTATAGCACTTACTGATCCCACCACGTACTTCAGTGGAGTGGCAACTTGGCCCACCTAGACTGTGTGCTCTGCAATTCTCACACGTCTATGAAATCACCTAAGGGCATATTTTTCAGAACACATCTCCATCCTTTTCAATCGACACATGTTCTTAGATCAGAGTGTGCTTGAACCTAACTTGAATCTGATGTTAAATGTAAAAGAATGACTTAGAGAGAAACTAGAGATTGACATGACAGGCCAAGACCAAAGTTTTCCATGGGGATGGAATAACTGTGGTGGCCACCATTATTGCAAAAACACAGATAGTCCTGCGTCTCATGTGACATGAAGGACTTAGACTGTATCTCAGGTTTGGACTCAGCAGGGTCTCCCTCCACAGGTCATAAGTATGCCAGCTATAAGAGCCAAGTTTCTCACACCTCAGTGACCCGCCAAAACTTTCCTCCCCTCCAGCATTGTGCTTAGGAAGAAGTGAATGTATGTGTGGCTAGATTTTTGTTTTGTTTTCCCTAGCATAGGGTAACTCCTCTGACTGTCTTCCTGAAGAAACAAGCCTTAGATCATCTTCACGTTTCTTTCTCTAGTAAAGTCCCTCCTTTCATTCCAGCCTTTTCCATGTCTTCCTTTGGGGGAGTCAACTGAAGATTTCCTTTTATAACCTTTTTCATTCTGGTTGATTTAGCTATTATTGGATCATTTTTATTTCTTTCTAAACTATTCAGACTTAATTACATGTTTTTCTTCTGCCTTTGGCTCAAGTGTGCTAATTAGGTAGTATTTAGTCTGTCTCAAGTTTATTATTAGACTTTTCATTGTACCTCTATTTGCTAAATTGCAGAGAATTTATATTTTTAGGTTTCTTTCCATTCATGGTGCCATTGTTTGAGGAAGCCAAAGAAAGCCTACTTAAAATTAGGCTTGACTCAATATTTCCAATCCTAGGTATAAAATTCTGCATACCAAACCGAGGCTGGTTAATTCTGTTGTTGCTTGGCCTGTGAGCATCACGTGAGTAAAGCTGGCAAGACTCCAGAACTTTCTCTCACAACAAATGGCTTATAAAGCCATGCGCTGGGATATTACCATGTGGTAGCTCTCCTACCTTCAGTGGGCATCCTATTGTCCTCAAGGAAGACCTACTTGGCAACTCTTGGCATTCTTCTTCTTTCCACAGCTCACAACTTATTAGAAGCTGCACCACAAAAAGCTTAGATCTTGATTACAGTTGTTAATGTTCTTACTTGGCTCATATGCTCAGTCAGTTAACAGATACCTGCTAAAGGCTTTCCTGTATACACCAAGGACAAAACTGTGTAAAGAATTACTTACACAACAGTGGCAGGAAACATACTCTAAATAAAAACACGTGAAAAATATACCTGTACTGGCCCTTCAGAGTGTCTCATCATGCTTTGCCATGAGACCTGTCATCTGTCCAGTGTAAGCAGAGCACATTTTCCTGCCCCTTGTTGCTGGGCTTGTTCTCTTCAGGGCATGGAACATTGAAGAGCGTGGTTTGAGGGAGGCATGCAGTGAGTTCTTCTGGCATTGCCATGAAAACATGCCCCACAGTGCAATCCCAGAATAATAATGCACTCATGAGGCCAACTTGGGCGCAACACACAGTCTATAAATGAGTCCAATAGAGCTGAACCCAGCCTGGACTGGGCCAAATGGCAGGACTGTGAGTAATAAGAATAAAGGCTAGTGGTTTTGAAGGCTGATTTGTCACAAAGCATATACTCGGGAGTTGCTGGGTAGTAGAAGTGATGCTTGGTGTGAAAAAAAAGAAAGAAAATATAGGGAACAGAGAGAATGTTTTCCTTCAGGAAGAGGTATAGTCCCACAGGCTCTCAGGATGGGATGATGTGAGAGCAGAAAAGTCTAGCACTCTGCTGGTTAAAGCAGTTTCTGTGTCAAATGCTGTGCAGCTAACTTGTTTTTGATAGAGGTAATGAGTTAAGGAATTGCTAACAATATTCTTAAGGTAAAGAAATTGAGCCACAGAGAGAGTTTTGTTTTTAATTTCTCCACTTTCATACATTATGAAAGGACAGCTTGGGACTTGTCTTAGTTTCTTTTCCTACTGCTAAAATGATAAATAAAATAAAATGCTCTGGCTAAAGCAATTTAAGAGTAGGCTCCTTTTCATTTACAGCTCCATCATGGTGGTGCAGGTAGCAGGAACGGAAGGAGTCCTGCCGGGAGCAGGGGGCTGGCCAGTCCCATTACATCCACTTCAGGAAGCAGAGGGCAAACAGGAAGCAGTGCCAGGCTCTAAACCCACCCCCAATGACACACTTCCTCCAGCACGCCTGCACCACCTAGATGTTCTACCGCGTTCCTAACCAGTGCCACCAGCTGGCAACCAACTGTTTAAACACACAAGCCCACGGTGACATTTCACATTCAAACTACAGCAGAACTCAATACTATATCCCAACTGTGTGTATTACAAATTTACATTTGGCTGTAAGTCCTCTGGAAACCACATCCCACAAGCTAGCGGGCACACTCCTTAACTGACGACTACTTCAGATTCAGCTGTAACTGGGGCAGGAGGCAGTCTTACCAACATTTCCAAAACATGCCCTAAGTTCAGTTGCAAAAGGAACTTTATTCTCCTCAGGTAACTGTTGTCTCAGAGGCTGACTGCCTCCTTCTGCTAACCTAAGTCTATTCCCAGAATCTTCTAGCCTCCGTACATTCCAACCTAGGCCTAGAATGTTTTCAGCCCTTGAGACTTACTGCTGAATAAACTCACCCTTTCTTATACTTTCTGAGCTCTGGCTGGCTGGTTCAAACTCTTCTCCCAGCTGACTTATTCAACCTCTTCTCCCTTAGTCCCTGAATTGCTCTGCTTGGCCTAACTCCAGCAATCTGCTCTAAGCTCCTGGCTCCCTCTCATTCTCTGTCTCATTTGGGTGAGTTATCTCTCTGCAACCTGCCTCTCTATTACTGTCCCGGTAAAACTTTTCTCTCTCTCATTGCTCCTGAAGCAGCTTCCTTTTCCTCTATCTTCTTGTGAGAGTTGGGCGTATCCTATTCTGTCAAATCTTCTCTGATATGTCACTGTTTCTGCCACTCAATTAGACATCACTTTCAAACATGGCTGCTCCCCTCTACAAACTAACTTTACCTTCATTGTTTGAGATTAAAAGTGTGTACTCACCAGGCCCAGACCTAAGCTTTTCTTTACCTGAAACTTGTTCTACAGCAGGCTGACCTTGAACTCAGATTTGCTAGCCTCTGTCTCCTATGTTGAAGGCATGTGTGTGTTCCAGCCAGCTCACACAGACCTAGAAGGTCTTTGGATGTGACCTCTTGCCAGAGCAGCCATGTTCTAAATTAACACTCCTCTACATCCAGTTGTTCCTACAAACCTTTTAGGTTCTATAAATCTTTCCAGCACAATTCACTGAATTCATAGAAAACTGTTCTTCAGATCCAAGTTCCTTTCTAAAGGACACAAGGATAGTTAGCCAAACAGGAAGGCACAGGGTTAGTGCTGTGTTGCTCAGAGAATCCTGTGCTCTGTGTGACTTCAGGGCACATCATGTTCCCAGTACACTTTGTGTGTGCTCTCAGGAATTTGCCCAGAAGACCAGTGTCTAGAATTTTTTGTTTTTAAATTTATTGAGATTAAAATATAATTACATTTTCTCTTGCTTTTCTTCCCTCTAAACTCTCTAGGATAGGCCTCCTCACTCTCTCTCAAATTCACAGTCTCTTCTTTCATTAATCAGTATTGCATCAATATATAAATGCATATATATATATGTATGTATGTATACATATATGTATATATGTATATATATGTATATGTATACATATATATGTATGTATATATATGTATATATGTATATATATATATGTATATATATATATATATGTATATATATATGTATGTATGTGTATATATATATATATATATATATATATATATATATATATACTCCTAAATAAAACCCACTCTGTATAATGTTTTGTGTATGTTTTGTGGTGCCTATTTGGCACTGACAACCAATTGGTGTGCTCTTCCCAGGAGACCTCCTCTCCCACTCCCAGTTTTTCTCCTTGCCTATAGTTTTGTTGTGCAGAGTTGAGGCCTCATGGACTTTTCCCCATCCACTTTGGCACGTCCACTGGTGTCAACCTTGTTACACTCACATTTGGACAGCCATGTTGGTGAGACTTTGTAAGTGTAGCTTCTGGTAGTATTAGGAAGACACAATCTCACAGCAACCTCCCTGACCCACTAGCTCTTAAAAATCTTTCGACCCCATCTTCTACAATGTTCCCTAAGCCTTAGATACAGGAGTGTTTTGTAGATTTGTCTGCTTGGGACTGGACTCCACACTCTGCATTTTTATTGATTGTGGTTTTCTATAATGGTCTCCATCTGTTGCAAAGAGAATTTTTTTTTGATGCGGAATGAAAATTACCCTTATATGTGAGCATAAGAACAAAGGTTTATAAACTGTTGTTGTGGACTATTTTTCTTTCTCTGTCAATTGTGACCAATATCTTTGTTGGGCATTGTAGTCCGAGCTGATACCTGCAGTCTCTCAGAATCTGTAGAACATTGTACCAGTTCTCCAGAGTCTCCACTGAAAAATCAGGTGTTATTCTAACAGGCCTGCCTTCATATGTTAGTTAGTCTTTTGCTCTTACAGCTTTTAATATTCTTTCTTTGAACTGTACGTTTAGTCTGTACAGTTTTAAATATTTTAAATATTGTGTGCTATGGGCAATTTTTTTTTCTGTAATGGACTCCATTTGTTACAAAAATAATTTTTTTTTTTTTTTTTTTTTTTTTTTTTTTTTTTTTATGAAGAGTGAAAATTACCCTTATGTGTGAGTATAAGAACAAAGATCTAGAGGCTGGACAGATGGCTCAGAAGTTAAGAGCACTGGCTGCTCTTCCAAAGGTCCGGAGTTCAGTTCCCAGAAATCATCCATGTGGTGGCTCACAACCATCTATAATGAGATCTGGTGCCCCCTTCTGGCCTGCAGGCACACATGCAGACAGAACACTGTATAAATAATAAAGAAATCTGAAAGGAAGAAAGAAAGAAAGAAAGAAAGAAAGAAAGAAAGAAAGAAAGAAAGAAAGAAAGAAAGAAAGAAAGAAAGAAAGGAAGGAAGGAAGGAAGGAAGGAAGGAAGGAAGGAAGGAAGGAAGGAAGGAAGGAAGGAAGGAAGGAAGGTCTATTGGTGTTCTGTATGCTTCAAGTAACTTGATAGGCATCTCCTTATTTAGGTTGGGGAAATTTTCTTCTATTAATGTTGTTAAAGACATTTTCTGTGCCTTTTACCTGGGTTTTTTATCCTTCCTTGTTCTTATTATTTGAAGATTTGGTCTTTTCATAGTATCTCAGATTTCTTGGATGTTTTGTGCTTGGATTTCTTTTTCTTTTTTAAGACTTAATTTTTTTTGGACTGAGGTATCAATTTTTTCTACCTTGTTTTCATCTCCTGAAATGCTCTCTTGAATGTCTTGTAGTCTATTGGTGAGGCTTACCCCTTAGGTTTTTATTTGACTTCCTAATCTTTTCATTTTAAGTTCTACCTCAGTTTGGATTTTCTTTAAGAGGAAGAGCCCCTGCTAGTCAGCTGTAGTAGAACAATGAATATGTCTAGACAGACAAGAATGAAGCTCTAAGGGGATGTGGGTCTTTGCCATGGTGGAGTCTCCCGTGAATAAAGTTGTGGTTGGAGGAGGGGAACTTGTAAGGAGGCTGCTAAAGGCTGGGAGTGAGACTGAGAGATTGTAATGGAGGACAGGAAAGGTACTGAAAATCTCCTACCTGAGTCCCCTCCTAGTGTGGCCACTGGAATTCCTGGTAGAAAGTGTTTCTAGGATCGGCATCTGGCATACAGAAATGGAAACGAGCTAGAAGGGAAGGCTGAAAGGGTCTTCAGGAAAGAGCTCAGCTGGGTCCAGTACCTATAGTTTTCACTGGAGTTAATACATATGCATGATTAGTTGTTAGTCATGTGACTGAAGTTAATCCCTAGTCGAATCTTCTCCATGGAGGTCAGATGGCTGAAAGTCCAATCTTCCCTATCTTGAAGTATCCAGGCATCAGTTAAATATTTTATTAGTATGGTAGAGATGCCTCTATCATAAATTTCAAGATCCTTCTAAAGCTCTGGGCTGGGAACATGGAAATGAAAATGCAGTAATCAAAGTTCCTTGAACAGACAGAACAGCAAAATAGACTTAGAAATAAAAATCTAAAGAGATCACCCAGAATGCACAAATAGAAAGACAATGAAATGTAAAATAAGACTGACCAGAAGATACTGAGAACTGCCCCTGACCAGAGGCACCAAGAAAAGCAAATCTTGATTCCTTCATGGTTGTGAATATTTAGAGATAACGGGGGAAATTATAGATTTCTCAATTCTAGAAGCCTAAGTTGAATCAAACAGAATAACACAAAAAAATTCACATTTGAGGAAAACAAACTATAGAACACCAAAAATAAACATCTTCAAAATATTCAGAGAAGGAAACAAAGGCAGGTTACACACAAGGAACTACAAGACTGATTTCTCAAGCAACAATCAAGAAAGGGGACAGTGGACTGACACCCAGAAGAAGACTAAAGCAGTCGACTAAGACCAGAACAGGAAAGAAATTGATTGACACTATTAAAACAAGTGGTAATACAAGCTAAAAAGGGATAATTTTAAAAAGACATCGGCTGGCATTGTCACCAGCCAGACTCATGTGTTACAGAGCAGACAACTTTCCGTCAGAGTTAAAAAAGTTTCATGGGGATTACCTTGGCTTTCTGTTGCCAGGAGCTGGTACTTGGATAATGATGGTTAGTTCAAATTCTTTCTTTTTTAATTTTCTTTTTTTATTATTTATTTTTTCCACAATTTATTCATTCTATATCTTGATTGAAGCCCCCTCCCTCACTCCCTCTCAATCCCACCGTACCTCCCTCTTCCCCCCATCCACTTCCCCTGGTCCACTGAAAGGGGGAGTTCTCCTCCTCTGTAATATGCCCATAGCTTGTTAAGTCTCATCAGGACTGCCAAGATCTTCTTCTTCCGTGCCCTGGCAAGGCCACATTACCAGGGGCAAGTGATCAAAGAGTAGGTAACCGAGTTCATGACAGAGGCAGCCCCTGCTCCCCTCACTCGGAGATCCACATGGAGACTGAGCTGCCAATTGGCCACATCTGAGCGGGGGGGTCTAGATCCTCTCCAAGCATGGTCCTCAGTTGATGCATCAGTCTCTGCAGGACCTCTGGGGCTCAGATCCTTTAGCTTTGTTGGTCTCCTTGTGGGGCAATGGTGCTGGTCTAACTAGAAGAAAAATATAAATAGACCCATATCTATCACCCTGCACAAAATTAAAGTCCAAGTGGATCACAGATCTCAATATAAAACCAAACACACTAAATCTGTTGGAAGAAAAAGTGGGGAAGAGCCTCAAACTCATTGGCACAGGAGACAATTTCTTGAACAGATCACCAAATGCTCAGGCTCTAAGATCTACAATTAATAAATGGGACCTCGTGAAATTGAAAAACTTCTGTAAAGCAAAAGTCACTGTCAACAGAACAAAATGACAGCCTACAGACTGGGAAAAGAGCTTCACCAACCCTACATCCGATAGAGGGCTAATATCCAGAATATATAAAGAAGACAAGAAATTAGACACCAACAAACCAAATAGTTCAAATTCTTAACACATACAAGCTAGCATCACCCAGGAAGAGTTTCTGTAAGGGATTCCCAGATCAGGTTAGTCTGTGGGGATTGGATTGATTGCCATATTGATGTGGGAGCCACAGCCTGAGAGGTACTGCACCCTGAGTTTGAGCCCTGGGTTTTATAAGAGCATAGAAGAAGAGGAAAGAAGAAAGGAAGAGAGGAAGGATGAACCGAGCAGTAAGCATGAACTTACTATTTTCTTCTGCTCTTGCCTGGGATGTGACTAAGCTCTTTCAAATTCCTGCCTCGTTTTTCTCACAGTGCAGAAATTGTGAGCTAAAATAACCTTTTTCTCCCGTAAGTTGGGTTATTTTATCTCAATAGCAGAAGTGGAAACAGGACAAGGATTTTGTTGATGTTGTTGCTATCATGGCTTCTCATAGATGTAAAACAAAGTCCATGGAACACATGGAACACAGCAGCTCATTTAATAACTAGTTTTCAGTAGGATGAAATAGCTCATCTTTTTTCAACAGAGTTGAAAACAGGCACATGTTGTCTGTGGAAGAATTTCCTAAGTCTGAAAATACACCCATAGGAAACTTTTGCCCCAAAGGGTTAAGGCTTTGTGGGTCTTGGCTCTGAGCCTTGTGCCTCAGTTCCAGCAGAACACCCAGGCAAGCCTTTAGACTATGGCAGATGTGTGCATGCTGATTAATTTTTGATGGTTGGCTGAATATTTGTTTAATCTCTGGTTGAGAAGTTTGCACTCCAGGCAGAGGGGAAGGCATGAAACGATGCTCTCAGCACTTTCCCCGCACTCTATGCAGGCTACGGAGAACTGGGATTGACAGGGCAAGTGCAGGCATGAATGTATTAACCTCGTTTCCTTGGGAACCACAGAGTCAAGGGGAGCATGTCAGTCACATTTAGCAGCCTGCTCGGTGTAAGGCAATTAGGTCCAGGATTTGTCAGATGACAGTTCTATTTTTGAGCACTTTCTTATCAATTAGAAGAAGAATGCCTGACGTGCAGAGATTTCTCAGCAGTTTGTGCCGCAATGTAGTTTAGAAGCAACACGAAGGGGAGCTCACACTGCCTCCTATGAAGATCATTCTAATTTGTTCCCTCAGAAGAGCGTCTTGATGGATTGGCTCGGGGCTGAATACAAGCAAGGGGGAGGGGCTGCTTAGCTCAGTCTCTTCAGAATGAAACAGACTCTGAGGCTGCACACAGCTCTCCAGGAGCTTACACTGGTTATTAACAGCAGCACAGATCATGAAGTAGTTCTTGTGTGCAATCATATGGATTTGGGGAAGGCTGGAGCAAAAATAATACAATACATCAGGCTGTGTGACGCACGTGGATATACGCATCCATGTGTCACCCACTCTCCCACAAGGCTGAGGATGAGGCTGGGTAACACGGTGATGCTCATGGCGCCGTGGAGATGGCTGTCAGTAAGGTGCTTGCTGTGCAAGCGTGAGGACTCACGGTCAGGGCCCTAACACTCAGGTAAAAAGCCAGGTGTTAGCACACACACACCTGTTACCTACCAGGGAGGAAGGGGGATGCCCGGGAGCTTGCTGACCAGCCAAATTGATTCAGTGAGAGACCCTGTCTCAGAAAACAAGGTGCGAGCAATTAAAGACTCCTCTCAGCATTTACCTCTAGCTTCTATATGAACATGTACCATATGCTCGTGCACCTGTGCGCGCATGTGCAACACATATGAACATGCACACACATGTAAGAGCTCAGTCTAGAGGCTGTGTGTACCCGGGTGACATGATCCACAGACTTACAAGTTAAGAAGTTTCAAGTTAAGAAGACTTGGCTTTGAACATCTTCACGCTGGAGCATTAGCTTGAACCTGACCTGGTCGGCTTGCAAGCCGCTGTCAGTCTCCGTCCCTGGCCCTGCCAAGACAATGACTGAAGTCTGTTTGTTAGAATCTTGCTTACCCGTAGCGTATGAAGGTCCCCTGCATAAACAGCCCCGCCCAGCACTTGCACATGTACGTATTTACCTAGACCCAGAAGAAGGCCCATGATTGACACTGTAAGCCCACAATCCGTTTCCATAGCACCTGCCTGGCAGCCAGCGTCCATGGTCCTCTGCTTCTGTGACATCATTTGATTTGTCCCCGTCACTGAGCCTCTGCTTCTCTGTAATCATTTGTTTGGCCCCTGTCATAGCCTCTTCCACTCCAAAACGATCCAGGCATCCTGCCACATAAATACCCACTCAAGCTCTCTGGGCCCTTCTGCCAGCTCTTGGCTCTAGCCCATGTTTCTAAAGTAAGACCTATGCACCAAACAATTGTTGGATAAACAAGTGTGTAAAAAGCACAGCCCTAAAGGGGCACAAGCACTAACTAGAAATGGGTAAGCTCAGGGTGAGAATGCCACTCCTCAGGCATCACAGTCAGGATGTGGCACTCATGACACTTCCCTGGCCCAAAGTTCACACAGTTGTGTTAGCATCGCTAAGTGAACACTAAGGGTGATGGGAGGGAGAGACAACTGAACGGAGGCAGCTCAGAAACTTCTGGGCTTGGCAATGTGGAGGGTGGAAGGGAAGAAGTTTCTCAGGGAACAAGGGGCGGTGTTGTCCAGCCCCTTGTAATGGGTATCTTAAAACAATTCTACTTTTTATTATGACTGTGTAGTGGCCAGTCCAAACTGTGTCCCGGAAGGAAGTCTTAACTTAGTCTAAGTTCTAAATCTTAGTGCAGGTGTTGCGTAGGTGAAGTATTGCCTGTGAAGTCCTGGGATGAGCAAGGTATATTATTTCCCGTAACAAATGTGGCACCCTCCAGAGAAGTGCCATTTGTACAGGCCAGCCCCTGCACCTGCATTCTTCACGGCTGTTAGTTTGAGAGTACCTCAGAACTGCCACCCTGACTTATTTCGATTTTTGTTGTTGAATATAAACACTGGTGCATGAAGAGTTCTCTGTCTAGTCTGTTTATTAACCATTATCAAACACAAGGGCTTTGAACACTTATCATATTGCTTAGGTTACCTTTTCACTCTGTGTATAGTTTCATTCTGCACAAGATTTTAAACTTGCCACAAGCACATTGAGCTACTTTGGCTCTTGTTGCCTGTACCATGGCCAAGCAGTTACTGCCAAATCTAGCATCACCAAGGTGTCCCCATGCTGTCATCTAGGAGTTCTGTGGGTCTCACGCTAAGTCTTTAGGTGGCAATTATCATATCCCCTTTGGTATTACTTCTATTCTTCTCTGCTCCCTGACGGCTGCCGTTAATATGGAAATTGAAGAGCTCTGTAATACACTTGAATCTAATAAACTCTGGCTGTGTTTGTTCACATATAAACCTGTCTGTTAACCTTGGTAGCAGGAACATAAAAGTAAAGCCATGAAATGCTCTCACAAAAAAGTACTCAGCAAGACAGCACTCCACCAGTGCGTGGCCAGGGCGGCCCCTCTGTTCTGCCCAGTTCTGCTCTCCTGCAGTTCACTCTCCTCCGTTAGAGACCCTCCACTCACTCCTGGCTAGTTCTCCTCCAATATTACGATGACTCCTGGAGGTACCGCCACATTGCTGCAACTTACAGTTGTTCCCATCAGGCGCTTGATCATAGGAAATAGCTCTGAAGCATAGTTAGACATAGTAGCAATTGCTAAGGCTAGGAGCAAGTCTGACCTAGAAACAGCAGCTAGTGACCAAGAGCCCATCATTCACTCGGTGGCTTGGAGTGTTCAGTGTGTTCTTCTGAAAGTCTTTGGTGAGAGAAATAAATTTTTAGTTCAAAGCACCCACTGCCATAAGCCAGCTCCATAAAGCTCTGCTGTCTACTAGAGATGTCATAGCTTAGGTTCAGTACAAGGACCACTGGTCTCTGCAGTAGAAAAACAGCCTGGTTCTCTTTGCACCTGAACCTTGGGCTCTTTTCCTCCTCACCGTCTCCTCTGGCCTGGGAATTTTCATGCTGAGTAGAGGTAGTCCTTCTGTCCTGGATTAGACATAATATAGACCTCTGGTCTCTGAGAGTAGGGGTTTGGGGCAGAAGGAAGATGAAGGAGATAGAAGACAACCTGCCTTTCTACCTCAGGGCTCTGGGCTCCGACTCTGAGTCACAGTCTTTGTTGTCCTTGCCCACCAGGACCCATACCAAAATGAACCCAGAGAAAAGGCACCCCGCAAGCCTGTAGGAATACACTAGACCATGGCTAAAGGAAACATCACCCTAAGAGTGCCTTAGCCAAGGTGGCACCATCTAGGGATGGCCCTACAGTGCAAACCTGCTACTGTCTTATCTCCATAGGGCAGGCCTGCATCGAGGGCTTTCGCTGCCCCAGAGTTCAGAGACTGCCCTGGGTCCCTTGGTGTTAAGTGGGACACTGTGACCTCCATGAACCAGACGTTTTTGTTTATTAAGACTTTGTTCATCTTTATTAGTTCTTTTTAAAAAATTAAACTTTATTATTTAAAAACTTGCAAATACTAACACATCATACACCAAAATTAACAGGTACCATAGTCTATACAAAGCAATGACCTTCTAAACAGTTGGAATAGAAATAGAAGCTGTGGAGCTTCCATTCAATTTGACTGTATCAAATAGATTATGTTCTTATCTACCACCAAGGCCAAAAAAACTTTTATGGCAGAATTAGAACTTGAAAAACAATTCACCTTACATCTTCTTTCATATGTCATGTCCATTACCTGCATACCCAAATCTGATTTTTATTAATTCTTTGAGATTTATGTGCAATGTGTTTGATCATATTCATCCCTCTGCCAGATCTATTCCCATTTCCCAATCCACCCAGCTGTTGGCCACTTTCTAGTAAAGGCCTCACACCCTAAAGTATACAAGCTACACAAGCTAGATTTGATAGGTACCTTAGTTAGGGTTTTTTAAAGAGACACCATGATCGCAGCAACTCTTCGAAAGGAAAACATGTAATTAGGAATGGCTTACAGTTTAGAGGTTTATTCCATTACCATCATTGTGGGGAGCATGGGGGCATACAGGCAGACATGGTGCTAGAGAGTAGCTGAGAGTTCTACATCTGAATCCACAGGCATCAAAAAGAGCAAGTGAGTCAGTGGGCATGACTTGAGCTTCTAAAACCACAAAACCCACCCCCCGTGACACACTTTTTTCAAGGCCACACCTCCTCTATACCACTCCCTATGGGCCTATTCAAGCCACTATATATATAGGTTTAAGAAAGAGAGAGCGGTATTTTGTTCTCCTGTCTGGGACAGCCTTCTGGGAAGGCTCTTTATACCTTGAGTTCGGGGCTGCATTTCCCATTCGTCCTTCCATATTAAGTACTCCAAAGGCCCTCAAGAGAAGTAGCCCCTTATGTCCTTCACGTTTTTTGCTTCCTCTATGAATGCTGCCTGGTTTTGCATGCTGCCCAGTGCCTGCAGGCAGCCTTCAAGTGAGGGTTAGTGAATGAGTGAGTGGAGGGCATGGTGAGAGCCTGCATGGCCAGCCTTCTGTCCCTGGCTTGGTAGGAACACATGAACACTTTAAACTCACATTCATGCTATCAACACACACCCTGGGATAACCACACAAGTCCCTGCCCGCTTCCTTTCTACCTGGCGACAACGGGCTGTTCACCCTTTATCAGTACATGTGCTACTGGTCTGTTTTTCTGGAGAACTTTAATGACACAGGGCTGAACATTCTACAGTCACCAAGGGTAAAGAGAAACAATGCACAGCTCTTTGAAGATAGATAAGAATATAAATTTCTGGATCCCTGGATGTGTGTAGATATAAAGATATAGATTTCTTTTAAGTTATTACCTCATGAAATAGCTGGGTTTGCAAGTCTTCAATCTTCAGAACAGGCTAGCAGGCTGGGGACATAGCAATGGGTTGATATCAGGCTGGAATGGATTATATATAACCCATCAGCCATTCAGCTCCTTTCATATAACCCACCAGCCACTCAACTTCTTCCATATAACCCACCAGCCACTCAACTTCTTCCATATAAGCCACCAGACACTCAACTTCTTCCATATAAGCCACCAGACACTCAATTCCTACCAT
>NW_026585580.1:19725435-19752364 GCF_907164565.1 Psammomys obesus
TCCATATAAGCCACCAGACACTCAATTCCTACCATATAACCCACCAGACACTCCTTCCATATAACCCACCTCAGCCATTCAGCTCCTTCCATATAACCCGCCACTCAACTCCTACCATATAACCCACCAGCCATTCAGCTCCTTCCATGTCACTCACTTCAGCCACTCAACTCCTTCCATATAACCCACCAGACACTCAACTCCTTCCATATCACTTACCTCAGCCATTCAGCTCCTTCCATATCACTCACCTCAGCCATGCATCTTGATCTGGTATAGCATTCACCATCTTTGCCCACCCCTCACCCAAAGGTAGGAAGAGCCAAATTTCTTAAGGAACACCCCCCAATTGGATCCCTAAACCTTCTTTGAGAGTACAAACCACCTTTTCTTCAAAGCCCCAATGAATCTTTTGTGCCTGTTTTACATTAAATGTTTAGAGAAATAAAAAAAAAAAATCCCTCGCATGGTTTCTATTAGTCTCCTCAAAAGTATGGGTTCGAGTTATCGTGAACAAAGACACTGGATATTGTGTTTCCATGATCCTGCTGGCCTGGTCTGCCCCTCATTTCCTGCCATCTCCTAGCACATCAGGAAATAGAGAACACCCCACCCTGGGGCTCTGGGCTCACTCACATCAGATAAGTAGATGACTCTAAGGCCATCGGGAAATAATAAGGTGTGCCTTGTCCACTTCTGTAATTATTTCCTCACAGTGACAGGGCCTGAGGACAGCCTCTACTCAGCTGAGGTGTTCATTAGACTCAGAAACTCAAATCATACAGAAAGGGGGAAATACAATGTAATAAATGCAAAGAGCAGAACTTTGCAAAACTTCCGTGGCTTATAAGAGACGTTCACACCCTTGCTCATGGGCAGTCTGACTTGGCCCTTTATAATCAGGGCTACAACCTATTCTGTGGCCTTCGGGTTGTGAGAGTTGCCTGGCCTTACTGCCACCCAAGGCCAGGTAAAGAATATCCCAGCTGTCATACAGAGCAGTGCTCCTTGACTCCTAGCCACTATGGAGATGCCACTGCTGCCCTCAGCTACAGGCAGCCTGTATTGAGAACCTGTCCAAGAGTAAGACTACCATTCCCAGGAGCCATTGTCACGGTACCTGGCCTTGTTGAAAGGAAGAAAACAATGGCTGTCCCCAAAGTCCTGAGGCAGAAGTGAGAACTGTCCTCCATTTCTTCCTTCTGTCTAAAAATTCCTACTCTCAGAGATTTGGATGCCCCATTCTCTTCTCCTTCTGGCCAACGTCATTTTATTTAAAAAAAAGATTCATTATGAGATATAAACAACTAATGTTTGCCGTATGTTTCTCTCCTGGCTTAGGAACTTAGCAAAGCTCCTCTGTCTGACTTAGGCCCCCTAGATGATCCCTTGTCATTAAGCTAAAACATTGAAGTTCTGGTTAAACCAGGGAAGGACCATCTATCAAGGAAATTAAGTTAAAAGTGTGAGTGTCAGAGATTTTGTCTATTTTTTATTTGAGGGACAAAAGAGTTTTCCTGACTCCACTAGAATATGCCAATTACAATGAGCTTTCTCTGTGAACTGCAGAGGTCGGGAGTCTGCTCTCTCTAAAGCCAGGTCAGGAAGGTTGCCATGTTTGTCTCTGTGCAGCCCTGGATACTGGCCTATGAAGGACCCAAGAGATTCTCTGCCAGTGGGCTCATCTGTTTGCTCACTACAGAGTCACAGAACCCTCTGACCTGGGCTGAGGACCCGGAGGTGAGGAGGCACAGGCCTAATTCCCACTCTGTGAAGCCAGCAGCAGGAAAGTAGACACAAATCAGTAAGTTGCAGGACAGTGAGCATCTGACTGGTAGCAGGTGACCTATCCCTCCATGTGGGTGAAGAAAGGCTGGGGCTTGATGGTACATGGCAAACAAAGGTTTCAACGAAAGAGGTAGCCAAGAGCTGTGTTTTCAGACATGCCATGTAGCTGGAGACTTCTGCAAATGGGGAGACATGAGCCTGGGCACTGGCAGATAGCAATGTTTCTTAGTTATCTTCACTGCATTCTGCAGTAAGAAATTCATCTTACATTAAACACGGGACACCCAGAGGTATATAACCATAGTTAGAAACACTGGCCCTGCAATGCACAGAAGATGTTATTTCTCTCCTATTGTATTTGGAGGGGCTGTTGTTTGGTTTTATTGCTTGGTGACTTTTGTTTTTCCAGTCCTGGAGCTGGATGCAGTGCCTTGAGCATGCTAGGCAAGTGTTCTACCACTAAGCTATATCCCCAACACTGCTTTCTTTTGTTGTTTTTGTTTTGTTTTGTTTTGTTTTGTTTTGACAGACTCTCACATTGTAGAGCATTGACCTTGAACTACCCTCCTCCACTTCAGCCTTAGGAGTGCTGAGATTACAGAATGCACCATCTTGTCCTGCTTTTATTCTGGTTTTCAAGTGTTGGTTATGGTTGATAAACTGACTTCCTCATCTTCTAATGGGTCTCTCCTCATCTCTCTTTAGAGTCTGAACTTGATCTAGGGAGCACTGATGTGAAAATGGCCTGGCCTCTTTTCTTTCATGGATCAATACTCCAGCTGAGTGAATTGCAGTGGTTCTTAGCCTCCCTGGTGCTGTGACCCTTTAATACAGTTTCTTATGTTATGGTGACTCCAACCATAAACTTGTTATTGCTACTTTATAACTGTAATTTTGCTACTGTTATAAATTGTAACATAAATATCTGATATGCAGGATATTTGATATGCTACCTTCAAGGGGTCATGACCCACAGGTTGAGAAAGATTGGCTTAGAGGGTCACCTGGGGCAGGTTGTGGGTGGCTATAATCCAGTTGAGAAATAAGCTCACCCCAAACATGAGCACTGGAAATTTATGTGGTGAAAAGCGAATCACCTTTTTAGCTTCTTAAGATGAGAAGAGATGACTGGAGTCATGGAGATGGAGTAAGGAGAAAGAATGAAGGTGACTGTAGGATTTTGTCTTAGAAATACTGGTTGCAGCAAAAGAGGGGTGTCCACTGGGATGAATGTGTAGTTCCACTCATGAGTTGAGTCTGAAGCTTAGGAGAAGGGGGCTGGGTGGGGCTTACAGAACTGAGAGAGACTAGGCAACATTCTGGAACACTGGGATAGAAGTAAAGAAGTAATAGCCTGGAGCCTATATGAGAAATGCAAGCCTGGAGTTCTCCCTCTGTCTCTGGAATGATCTTTGAATACAAGCAAATGTCAGTTCATTATTGCTCCATACCTTCAGATAAGGCTGCTTAGAGGTTAATACAGAGCAGGTGTGCATTTCACTTAGTTGTCAAACGTCATCTCTGCTGACCTTTCTGAGTGCCCGTGATGGCAAATGACCCTCTTCTGGCTACATTCAGAGGAGCCCACATGGGAGTGGGCTGGAGGCTGGTTTACCCTGTGGCTTGGCTGTGGACTTCAGACGTTTCCATCTTGACTCTTTTTGAACTAAATGTGTTCCTCATGCTAAGGCATGTTTGATGTTGTTAGAAGCCTGAACAATTAAAACATGTTGGGAATTATTAGGAACTGAAGCAGCTGGTATTGGACTACTCTAGCCCTAGGTTTAAATTAGTAAGTTGGCTTTCTTGATAAGAAGTGGTATTAGATTCCAGGCCCTGATTTTGCAATGAATTTGGCTGCTGTCCAGAACAGGCTAACACAGCAGGTCACTCTGCCCACCTCTGCTTCTTGCTATCACTGTTTTCCACTCTTATCCATCACATTAGAGAAATGCAAAGTGCATAGACAAAGTGCTACTTGTTTTATTTGGCTGCTTTTTTCTTAGTAAAATGTGTGTCATTGGGAGAAAAGTAAAATACTTTATCCACTCAACTGGATGGCTACAAAGTTCCAGAAACTGTTAGGTGTGCCCGAAATGCAACACGCACAGTAAGTGCCAAGAAGGGGTGTGAACTGGTGGAGGGTGGATGCTCACATCTGCTGCAGATTCTGTGTTAGAGCTTGCCGTGGTCCAGCATGATCATATGAAGTTAGCAATGGCTGAAGCTCACCGTATCCATCCAACTCCAGTGTCATCCTGGGAGTCTCATGATGCCCATTTCTAGATGAGAGAAAGACCAGAGAAAGGCTCCCCGGTGTCCAGGTCAGTATTCCAGACACCCTGCTCTGTTCCTCAGCACCTTGCTGTAAATGAGTTTAGAAGGGTTAACAGCTTTCATCTGTGGAAGCACTGGAATCCCTGTGGCTAACCTTTATCATTACTTGTTTCTATACAGTAGATTCCTATAGTACACTTTCCACATCATTCTTTTACTGCAGCAATGAAATAATATTTTTAGCAAATTAAAAAATCATGAACAAACTGTTCTAGATGCTTAAAAGAACACCCCATAACGATGTCAATGAATTTAGAAGCAGTAATTGCCACTGGTCTCAGGGGCATCTTTGAAGTGAGGCTCCCCTCCTCACGGTGTGTTCTGAAGACATGTTTGACTCAGAGTTAGTAGACATTTCTCTACAACAGCTCTCTGCTCTGTGTGCCCAGAAGGTTGGTGCCAGTCTTCCACAGTGGATGCTACACCACGCTGGCCCATCAGAAACATTGGTAGGTTCCTAAGTAGCTGTGCTGGAGTAGCATGGCCTAGTTTTGGAGAAATAGAGGGCTGCTGTCCCCTACGGGTCCCTATCCCAAGGATAAAGGGTTGACAGTGTTAGAGAAGGTCTCCCAGAGACCCTTCCCAAGCTACTCCTTGACTGCGCACAGGCGAGCTCCACATTCTCTCTCTATGGAGAGATGGACTGAGTGAAAAAAGTTAGATTAGACGGAGAACTATGTGGGTATTTGGCCCAGTTGTGGCTGTTACGAATATCGGTACCATCATAACCAGCTTCATTCAGATTTACCATCTTGAACCACCCACCGTTTCCTCCTCCTAGGCCTTTGATCCCAGAGTGCAGTAGGCGTCATTTACATGAGTACTTCTTCTGAGAAACGCATCATTGGGTGATATTGGTGCTACATCAACATTAAAGAGTGTGTTCACAGAAACCTACTAGAATAATGAAGCAGCTCTTCTACTCTTAGTAAGGCCTGGCCTGCCTTGCAATTCTGTAATGGTCTCCAGCCATTGCTGCTGATCTCAGGGATGGAGACACCAAGAATTCCCTGTGCGCGAAGACTTCGCGCCCAGACAAGAGCAATCGAGTTCGTCTTCACGGATCCCTATATTAGTTACTTTTCTGTTGCTGTAATAAAACACCGTATCCATGGCAACCTGTAGAAGCGTTTATTTTGACTTGTGGTTCCAGAAGGTTAGAGCCAAAATGGTGGGAACACATGGCAGCGGGTGGCAGGAACAGGGAATTGGGAGCTCACATCCTCTACCACGGGCACAAAGCAGAAAGAGCAAACGGGAAGTAGCTGGCAGCTTTTAAATCTCAAAGCCCCAGTGTCGTAGTCCTTCCAGCAATGGTGCACCACCCTAAAACCTCCCCAAACAATGACACCAACAGGGGATCTGAGATTATGAGGAACCCCATCATTTATTTTCCTTTCTTAAGACAGGGTCCTCAGTATGGTATTTAACCTGGAACTTATTATACAGACCAGGCTGGACTCAAGCTCCTAGAGACCCACTTGCGTCTGCCTCTGAGTGCTAGGATTGAAGGCATGTGCTACCACGCCTGCTTTCCCTGGCATCTTTCTGCAGCTCACCTCCAGACTCCATTCAGAGACAAACAAGCAAGGTTATAAATCCCTGCGGAGCTCCTCATCCTGTCCCTGGGCCTGCCCACAGCCGTTTTTCAGGAAATATTGGTTAATTCATAAATTAATTTCTTATTTTTGTTAGTGAGACACTGTCTTTTATTTTTATTTTTCTAAATCATTTAAAATGATTCTGTATCATTGCTATGAATGATCAAATTGTCTGATCAAATTTGATCAACATCAAATTGTTCTCTGCATCCAAGTGGAGCTGTCTCAGCTGGGGTTTTTAAGTATTGATCTATCTCTTCACCTGTGACTCCAAAGATCTCTTTGAGGCATTCTCTGTCATCTTCGCTGATTTCTCTTCTTCTCTTTGGTAGGTTGCTAACAGCATTGTCAACTTCATAATCTGTCAGCTTTGACAAGTTCTCTTTTATTGACCTATAGTCCTTGAATGCATGATACAATTTCCTCTTGCTTGAATTTGCTGCTTTACATAGGTTTGGCTAATTACCTGGACCAAAGCACTCATGGCTTTTGAGCTTCAAGGTCTTCAATGTAAGGGAACATGTCTTCCCCAAGCTTCTCTTCGAGGTCTGCTCTGATTGCAGAAAAACTCCCATCTCTGAGGCAACCCCAGAAAGAATCGATCCACCTGAGAAACCTAAAGCATTGCAGTCAAGCAAGAGGCCGTCTCAGGGTATTTGGAGATAAGATGAAACCGTCTGATCATTTGCTTGTCAGAGTCATTGGCTTCTGCTTCTAGATCAAGAATTGCTGAAGGGAACTTGGTAGCCAGATGGTTTGCTGCCACATGGCAGCTCCTTTCAAATCTATGGCAGCATCAAGTTCAACGATCATCAGTGGAGTGTTTCCAAAGACTGTGACATACATTGTATTGAATCTATCTGTAATTTTTTGAGTTGCCATATGCTGGGACTTCCGAATTGCATGGTGCATAAGGCCAAGGGCCACCTTGTAGACTGGGTTCAGAAGAGTTGGTGTTTGTTTCATTTCTTTGTTGACTGAAGGCAAATGTTGTCCCCCTGAGTTTGGTTCTCTGTCTCTGTCCTCACGCAAGAATACAGTTTTCCATTTCATACAGTTCTGGGAGAACAGTGAGAAGGCAAGAAATTGGCAACGACACTGCTGCACCAAGTGTGCTGGACTTTGTCTTCTCAGGGCCACATGGGTTGGTTAGGGCTGCTGCGATCACAGGAGCAGGGGGAGGAAGCGTTCCTTACAGTGATACGCTGAGGTGGTGGTATTCTGGCTCTACCAGCAGCTGCACCTTCTTATCATCTACCGAGCTAGCCTCCATGCTTCCCTGTCTCTTTGTGAGGTCTGAGTGCCTGTCGACATTACATCTGAGACCTTGTCTACCAGGTCCACAGTCATGCCTGTCTCCTGGTGAAAGAGCTAATTTCTCATTTAGAATATGAGAAACTTATAACTTAAATCTAACTTTCCTTTTCCCTTTCTAAAAGCAGTGAAACCCTGGACACAGGAGGGCCTGGTCCTCTTTTAGAGAGCTGCACCAGTCCACCCTGGAGACACTTAAGGTTGGGCCAGTCAGGCAGGTGCAGTGTGCAAGGCTGTGTGTCCACCTGCACTCAGGTGCCAAGGGCGGTAACACCAGTGCGACGATGAGCTTCCACGAGGCATTAAGCACCTTGCTTTCAACCAGACTATGTTGAGAAGCACGGCGCCTAGGAAGGGTGTAAGACACCATCTCCAAGGAACCACCTACCAGCAGCCAGCTCACATTTTCCCCAGCATGCCGACCATATCTGGCATATTGTGTTCCAGGGACTGAGTTTACATCTGTATTGGTGAAGACCCCTCCCTTGTCTTCTGCCTTGTAGGGGGGACTTTCCAAATGCTTGGTTTAAAGATATATATATTATATATATATAGTGTATGTATATATTATATCTAATGTATATCTACATGTATATACATGTAGATATATACATATATATACATACATGTATATGTAGATAAAATATATAAAACTACTATGTATTTTATATACATACATATAAATTTATAGATATTTTATATATGTATGTACACTTATATACATATATGTATATATATGGTGGGCACTCCAAAAGGAGAAACTGAGGCTCAACAGTTAGGAGTTTGTTCCAGGTTACAGGATGAGAAGCAGAGCCAGGAACTTGGAACGTGCCTATTCCTGTATTTCATCTATTCACTGGTATTTTGGTAACTTCAAAGGAGGAAATAGTTTAAGCTCTCCTTGCTCCCTCTTCTACAAAACCTGGATCATGAATACCAGCACAGAACACAGGCCTTGTATGACCTCAATTGTCATTTGGCAGTTCACTTCCATGTATCCCAGGCGTAGGAATGGATGTACAGCATGGGAGGAGAGTTGTTAGATTATCAGGCCTGATATTGGAGTCTCTAAGTTCCTAGGTTGTACAATCTCTCTCTCTCTCTTTCTTGAAAATCAGTTGAAAGATCTAAATTGGTCAAGATCTAAATCAGGTGACTGCAAACAGGCATAAGGATCTTTCAGGGGTAAGAGGAATGTTTTCCAAGTTGATCACAGTGAGTGACAGAACACTTTTAATGGACACAAAGCATCAATTCATAAACTTACAATGAAAAAATGCTGTATTTTTAGCATGTGTCCAAAGAGCCATATATGTCTCCTTTCTTAGACTACAAATGGAAAATCACATTTTTAAAAATTAGACTTAGGTGGGTATTTTGGTGTGGTTTTCTTTTTTCTCTAGAATTATGGGATAAAATGTTAGGAAACTCAGAGAGGCATAAAAAGAGTTTAAAATTAGTTTCTGAGAAAACCAGGTAAAAGGAAGAAGGGTGCAGGTGTGATTTGGGAGAAATTTGTTTTTTCACAAAGCAGCTCTGAGAAGTTTGAGGTGTCAGTGTCTGGTTTGTCTCCAGCATCAGCCTCAGCTGTCCTCCAAGCCCCTGGGCCAGGCTGCTTGCAATGTCACATGGTCTAGCTGGAGAAACTCAACCTTGGCAGACTTTAAATTTTTTTAGCATCTCGAAAATGTGTTAATTGTCTCAGATTTTGTTAAAATATCAAGTTACATCCATTTTTAAACTAGTACCATATGCTTTGTGCCTGCAGCAGAGTCTTCATACCTGGTTCGTGGACTTAAAAACCCCTTCTTACCTATAAGACCTCTAAATGAGTTGAGCCAGGAGTGAAGATGTTGACTTTTAATCACGAGATTCACAGATTCTCAGAGCTCCACTTGAAAATTGATAACTCTTAGGAAGTCATCGCTGTCTTTCCTCCAAAGGAAGGTGGTAACTGGATGATGCAGAAAATAGATATTGTGTGAATATCCTCCAGGTTAGTTTGGACTTTTTAGAATCCTTAAAGAACTAATGGTTCTTTCTCAGAACCAGAAAAAAGATGGCCCCAGTTGATTAATGGGTCACCAGATGAAACTGTAGAGGCACATTCATCCACAAAAAGAAACCCACATTTATACTGAGTGGGTGCCCTGACTGACGTTTCCCCAGAAGAAAGGTCAAAATCAAGGTGTGAAGCTGGACATGGTGGCACATGACTGTAATTCCAGTACTCTGGAGGATAAGGCAGGAGGATCATGAATTCAAGGCCAGCCTGGGCTACATAGCAAGACCCCATCTCAACAAAGATGTGACTTGATTTCTCTGTCTTCCACAAGTACCATTTAAAAACAATGGTTGTTGTGTTGATCAAAGTTTCACATGTACAAATGGGGATACCAAGACAGGGGACCACTTGTATCTGCAGATTCTGCTTCTCAGAGACAAACACATGTGGACTGAAGATATCCTACATTCAGGTTTGTCAGTATATCAGTGCCTCACTCACTCAGTGCCTGCAAGTCTTAGTCCCCAGGACTGCCAAAGAGATACTGTTAAAAATTATCCATACTGACTATTCACGTTTTTCTGTTCCCTAAACAATGCTGCACACCACTGCTTACGCAAACTTATATTGCACTCAATATCCTGAGTAATCTGAGTGTATGGGGGCACATGCAGGCTCTTTGCAAAGATGATGATGCCATTTTATGTAGGCCTGAATACCCATAGATTTGGGGATTCTTGGACCAGTGCCAGTGGATATCGGGGGACAACTGTATGTTGTCAGGGGCTATGGGGAAAAAGTAAGAATGCATTTTTGGAGCATTTTGTCTATTTGAAGGTCTTATAGCAATGTGAGATGTTACTGCCTCTTCTGTGGTCATTAGATTTTCTGTAAGTGGAGATCTGATGAATGACTTTAGCTGGCAGTTGGGATGGTCACTTAATCTATGGCCTTGGAGCCACACATGCATTACTGTTGTGCCCGAGACATCAATTTTATTGACCATGGCACCAGTGCGACATCCTGTGTGGTCAGTGACTTCCTGATGGCAGACCACATAATCTTCTGTATGGTCCTTAATTCAAGGAACATGAAAAAGCACCAAGAGCTGAACAAAGACATGTGACTGCAGTGAATCCCAGCTCCACCCTATGTCTCCCATGGATCCTGCATCAAACCATAGGGCGTTGGTGGTGGTGTTACATTTTTATAGCTAGCAGACTTTGTTTTGGGGAGACAATAGGTCTTGTTATAGTTTGGTTCTTAAATGTTCCCCTAAAGACCCATATAGTGACGTTTTAGTCACAAAGTTATGGTGCTTTGGGGAGGTGGTAGAAATTTTCAGAGTTGAGGCCTGGTAGGAAGAAGTTAGGTCATTGGGAGTGGGTCCTTCAAGGGAACATTGTGACCCTAGTTCCTTCCTCTGAGTTGCTTTTCGTTTGCTGTGTTGAAATACCACATGTAAAGACATCATAAGGAAGAAAGTTTTTTTGTTTGTTTCGGTTTTGTTTTTGTTTTATATTTCTGGTTCCAGAGACATAAGGGCTCCTCATGGCAGGGAGGTAGCAAACATGATGGAAGAAACAGGAAACTAAGATCTAATATCTCCAAATACAAGCAAGAAGCATAGAGAAAACTGCAAGTGGCCTGAGGCTTTAAATACCCAAAGTCCCTTCCCAGCGATTTACTTAACTCCAGCAAAGATCCACTTTGTAGAGGTTCCACAATCTTCTCAGACAGTGTCACCAACTAGAGACCAAATTTTAAACATCTGATGCTACTGAGGATTGTCTCATTCAAACCACCACATCACACTCCCTGGATCCTATAGGCTCACACTCATATTATAATACAAAATACATTTAGTCCATCTTCAAAAGTGTTTATGGTCTTTCACAGGCACAACACTGTTTGAAAGTTTAAAGTACAAAATTTCTGCTGAGACTCAAGGCAATCTCTTCATTGCAATTCCCTGTAAAATAAAAAAATCAAATTACATATTTCTGACATACAATAGCACAAAATATATATTACCATTCCAAAAGGAATGGGAGCATAGTGAGGAAATATTATACCAAAGCAAGACTGAAAACCAACAGAGTAAACTCCAAATCCTGAAGCTCCATGCCTAATGGACCCACCCTTCCAACCTTTCAGATTGCATCTCTCTCTTTCTCTCTGTCTGTCTGTCTGTCTCTCTCTCTCTCTGTGTGTGTATGTGTGTCTGTCTGTCTCTCTTTTTCTCTATCTTTGTGTATGTGTGTGTCTCAATTTCTCTCTATCTCTCTGTGTGTGTGTATGTCTGTCTCTCTCTCACACACACTCTCTCTCGATTCCACTCCATACATGCAGTTATTCTTGGCATATATTCAATGGTTCTGGAATCTCTGGCATCTTGGGGTGGGGCTTCAGTTTTATAGCTTCACAAAATGGCCTCTCAGGGGCACACACAGGTGCCCCTTTGCCACTCCGTGGCCTCAGCAGCTCTCTGAAACTGTGGAGGAATAATTCATAGTCCCTTCACCCTTGAATTTTTCATGCCTTTAAAACCAGCATGATGTGAATAACACTGTCAATCTTGGCTTCCCGCTTACGATGGAGACTGGCAATCAACAGTATCATTTCCACTCAGTTTCTTGTTGGGATCATAACACTCCTTAAACTCTTTCATAAATTAGAAAATTGTCTGGGTGGATAATCTGGGTTCCCTGAGGGCACCCTCACCTTTATGCCAGTGCTGGACAGGCCTATCATCCTTGGCACTAAACTCCTTAACTCTTCTAGCTTCTCTTTCAGCACATACTTTGGGTGTAACACAAGTTTCCTAGTGATATGATCCTTTTTTCTACAAATTATATGTTTTTTTTCTCTCCACCATTATCTTTTTTCATTGTAGACATGCTCAAGCAGTGTTATGAATAATCACACCACAGACTCAACATTTCATGGTTTTGAAATTTCCCTCACCAAAGAAATTCATTTGTTATTTCTTATTTTAACCTCAGGCAAGTTCTCAAGGCATGGGCAGAAGACAGCCATGATTCTTTGCCAGAATATCACAGGAAAGACTTCTAGTCACATTACTGCCAAAGTTCCTATTTACCTCTGAGGCTTCTATCTTCCCCATTGCTCTCAGCACTACTGTCTTTTCAGGCTTCTCCTAGTATGGCATTTTAAGTTCTACTTACAGCATTGAAACTCTTCTAGTCCTTCTTCCACATTCTTCAAATGTCCTACATGATCAGATCAATCACAGAAATAGCAACATCCAGGTACCAACTTCTGTCTTAGTTACTTTCAGTTGCTGTGAAGAAAGAGTTCATTTGGGCATATAGTTCCAGAGGGCTGAGTACATTTTGGTGGGGAGGTGTGGTGGGAAGAAGTAGACATGGAAGCAGGAGCAGGGAGATAAATGCTTATAACTTCAAATGCTAGCAAGAAGCAGAGAGCAAACTGGAAGAGGAGGGCAGGTCTAAATCCTCAAAGCCTGCCTTCAATGATGTACTCCTCCAGCAAGTCTCAACTACCTCCCAAACAGTACCACCAGCTGTAATGGTAACCAAGTATTCATATTTCTGAGCCTATGGCAGACAATCTCATCCAAATCATGATCTCTCCCGTCAGTATTTGCCTCTCAGTGGCTATGCCATTGAGCTGTTTCTTCCTCAAGCTCCCAGATGCTGACCCTCGCAGCACTCCTCCACCAGCATCCATGGGGGATGCTTTCAGGACACGCCTCCCCTTGCACAAAATCCCTTGTCTTTTACATGGAATGGCAAAGTGATTGCATCTCCCATCTACTGCACATCATCTCTAGGTGACTTAAGATACTATTATAAGCACTTTTCCTGTGTATACCTCAAGGGCATGACAAGGGGAGAAAAATCTGACCATGTTTAGTCAGATACAACTTTTTCCTTAAATGTCTTCAATCTACAGCTGGTTTAATCAGTGAATCCAACCTATACTAAATGTTGCCATTAAACAGGAATTCGTGTAAAAAAAAAAGTTAGTGTGAGAGTTAAACAAGAGAAGTTATGTCCAGCATTTCCTTAGTTTTCACAGAGAGCACCCGGCCTCCGAGAGGGCTCATTAAAGACCACCTGGTGCCTCACTTAGAGCGTTTGATCTGGTAAAGGCCCTGAGAGTGTAACAAGTGCTGAGGGAAGCTAATGCTGCCAATCCAGAGCCAGGCTCCCGAACTGTCCAGCTATGTGAAGGGCTTTACCTTGCATCGGAACTGCACACAAGGAAGTTTAATCACTGCCAAGAAGATTGAACAATAAAAATTTGCTTCATTAAAAACATTCCCAATTCTGCCCTAGTTGAATTCCCCCTCCCAAGAACCTTGCCTGAGTTGAGGACTACAAAATTCCGACTCCCTTCAGCTCACCTTTCTTGGAAATTGAGACACATGCCCCAACACCTGTTTCTAAACACAGCTACTTGACGTATTACCTTTGGCAGCCCTTGCATATTTTTAATTGCCAATAAAGTTATTGAGATTGAAATATTCCATCTGTTTGAGTTTGTATCAAAGAGGCAGGTGACAAGGTTGCAGGTAATGATAGTGTCAAGCTGTTTCCACAGCAAAGGGCTGTTCCTTGCTTTTCCATCTGCCAGAATTGACTTCATTTCCAGATTTGGCATTTGGGAAACAATATGTTCTTATGGAGTTGGGATTGAAAAGCCCAGTATTCCAAACATCAGTGGGTTACATGAAGCAATATTAAATGATACGGAGACATATCCTATCAAATTTCCTGCCTCTTAGCTGATACAAGACTAGAAAGAAGAAAACAAATTTGTGTGTGTGTGTATGTGTGTGTGTGTGTGTGTGTGTGTACGTGTATGTATGTGTTCAGTGTACCTGGCTTTGTTCCAGTTCCAAAACAGTTCCACAAGGTTACAAACACTGGGCTAGTGAAATGGTACAGTGGATAAAGGTACTTGCTGGCAAGCCTAATGACTTGAGTTTGATCCTGGAATCCACATAGTGGAGAAAGAAAGCCAACTCTTGCAGATTGTCCTCTGACCTCCTCAAGTAGGCTGTGCACAAGCATGTACATGCATGTTCTCTCTCTCTCTCTCACTCTCTCTTTCTCTCTCTCTCTCCATTTTAAAGCAAACACATACAGCAAGAGGTTGTGTATGCAGCCTCTTATCGGTGGGTGGTGGCTCTGTCCTATTGGTTATCATCAATGTGCAAGAGTACCAAGATGCAGAGGACAGCTTCTGAAGTTCACATCTGGGAGAGGAGGCTATCAGAATTCAGAATCTGTCAGAACTGGAAACCTGACTCTAGTAGTGGACACCATACACCAGAGTGCAACCTTGTTCTCCACTGGTCCTGAATCAAGCAAAGTAGTACAGGGAAACCCAGCAAAGACTCTCAGAGCTGGGGAGACTCACAGTGTCCTTAGCAGCAGCATTGCTCAAATGTGAGACAGCCAAATGCTCATGGGAAGTGATTTTAAGTTATGGAGGACTAGATGGAGTGATGTCTCCTATACATGCCATGGTACCCAATAGTGTTCTTTTGATGAAACAACGAATATGAGTGATGAGATCATTTTATGTTCTATTGGACCCTGTCAACTTTTTTTTTAGTATCTCCTTGGCCACCTGTGGTGGTCAGAATGACCCCTGTAGACTCATAGGGAGTAGAACTATCAGAAGATATTATTAGGAGGTATGAAGTAGGCATGGCCTTCTTGGAGGTAGTTTGTCACTGTGGGATGGGCTTTGAGGTTTCAAAGCTTGAACCAGGCCTAATGGCTCAATCTGTCTTCCTGCTGCCTGTGGGTACAGATGTAGAAGTCTCTGCTCTTTCTCCTACACCATGTCTGACTGAATGCTGCCATGCTCCCACCATGATGACAATGGACTAAACTTCTGAACTGTAAGCCAGTCCCAACTAAATATTTTCCTTTATAAGAATTACTGTGTTCATGGTGTCTATCCCAACAATAAAACCCTAATGAAGATACCCAAGACTAGTTGGTCCTTGCTTGGAGCAGACATTGGTGAGCCTTCAGAAATCCTGCCAACTGAGAATAGCAGAAACCTTTTGAAACCTTAAAGCCCTGACCCAGTGACACAACTCCTTCAAGAAGGCCACACCTCCAAATTCTTCCCAATAGTTCCAGCAGCTAGGGACCAAGCATTCAAATATATGAGCATATGGAGGCCTTTCTCATTTAAACTATTATAGTTATATAAGCAATAGTGGTTGCTGGTGATGGTAGATTATATTATCTGAAATGGCTTACAAGTTATGTAGGGTGTTCCAGGGGTGCAGCTTTCATGAGTCAGCATCAAGCTGGGGTAGGCTTTTCAGATATAGTAACTCTGGTCCTCAAGTAACTCCTCACCTATACTCCTATCAGTGACCCAAATAAACTCACAGATTCGCTGAGCTACTCTTGGATGGAATTATTTGGTGTGTTATCAGTGGCCTTTCTGGTTTGAACAATATTTGTTCATTTCTCTCCAGGAAGAGTCATACACCAATACCTATACCCATGGTGGAGAGCAGAAGCCATTCTGGACATATTTAACCAAAATGGGTTCTAGACCTGGAAAACTGAGAATTGGTTGGATCTAAAAATCTCTATAGTGTCAGCAGGCACTGGCACTTTCAGAGCTTTAAAAGCTCACTGACCTTTTACACTGTCTCTCTCCCCTTCAGTCTGAATCACACAGAGCTTAGAAGGAAAGTTTCCTGTGAGCACATGGAGAGACGCAGACTCTTAGTAAGAGTGCCGTGGAATAAGATTTCTGAAGAAAAAGGAGCTGTGACATGCCCTTGGCATCCCAAGGAACTTCCTATAGAACAAATTTCCTTGAACTCACATGCAGATGAGAGCTGAATGGTGAGACACGTGTATGATGGTGGATCACAGTGTATATTACCCACTAAGATCATGTCCATATTAGCATGTGTAATTACATTTTATTATACTTCCAAAATAACACACACTTTGCAATGCCATTTCTCAAAAAGATCCTCATGTTATGAAATGAGTGATTGTGTTTTGTCTTGAGTGGAAGACAGAAAAACAAACCAATTCCGCTCTCCTATTTAGATCTTGAAGCCTGTTGGTGACACCTGCAGGTGGTTTCTGTCTATACCAGCAGCTACCACAGCCAATAAAGATTTGTTAGACAACACGTATGTGCTCCTCCTTCTTGATTTGATGGCCATGCAGTTCATTTTTGTTCTTAACATCCTTTTTGCTGAAGTTATTATTGTCATCATCACTGTTTTATTTTCTGTGACAAGGAATTATTATATAGCTAAGGTTTGACTTGATTTTATGATTTCCTGCCTCACTCAGCCTTCTGAGTGCTGAAGTTATAGTCATGTATGATCATGCCCAACTATTGAAAATAATATACACATGTTTCTCAATTTATTCAGATTGCTAGCTCATCAGATGCCTGGGTTTATAAATTTCATAATCCTTTCACATAATTTGTAAATGAAGTTGCATTTATTTCTTTTCCTGGTATTGTGATAAAATGCCATGACAAAAGCAACACAAGTGAGAAGGGTTTATTTATGCTCACAGTTTAAGGGTGTAGCCAATCATGGCAAGAAGATCAAGGTATCAGGATTTGAAGAACCAGCCACATCAGATCCATAAACCAGAAGCAGTATTCCCACATCAGTTAACTCAATCAAGACTGTCTCTCACAGTCTCAGAGGCCAACGTTAATTTAGACAATCCCTAGAAACATGTGTCTGTAGTCCTACCTCCAAGGTAATTTTAGATCTTCCAAGTTGGCAATTAACACTAACTGTCACAAAAATACACATTGAACAATACTTTGTTAATTCAAAGCATTTTGTACCTTAAAGATCTATGGCCAAAACAAATGAAGCTCCCATTTGAACTAAAGATTAGTTTTCAGCTGGCAGGTGTACATACTTACTGTGCCCAGAATCTTAACATCTTCTCTCAGAACCATTTCATAAGAACCTTCTCCAAAGACACATTTGTTATGCCCATTTTACAGATGAGGAAACAAAGGCTTAGAGAAATTAAAGACGTCATCAGTTCATAGGAGCCATATTAGCTCAGGGCTGAACTTACAGTGCCTGTTACACACATTGGCTCCTCCTCCTCTCCTCCTGCTTCTCCTCTTCTTCTTTGTGGTCTTCTTCTTTTCCTTCTTTATTTTTATTTTATTTTAATTTTTATTGAAAATAGATTTTTTCTCATAAATATATCCTGATTATAAGTTCCCCTCCCTCTGCTCTTCCCCTTCCCTCCCCACTTCCTAATCTATTACCTTTCTATTTCGTTACAAAAGAGCAGGCTTTTATGAGATAACAACCAATAATGACAAATTAAAATATAGTAAGATGAAACAAAAACCTTCTTATCGAAATTGGACACGGCAACCCAAGAGTCCCAAGAACAGGTAAGAGTCAGAGATCCACTTTCTCTCACAGTCAGAAATCCCATAAAATTTTTAAACGAATAACCATAATATATACACAGAGGACCTAGTGCAGACCCGAATAGGCCCTGTGCTTTCTGCTTCAGTCTTTGTGAGCTCATATGCACCTTGCTCAGTTGATTAGAGGGTCTCGTTCCCCTGGTGTTCTCCATTCCCTCAGACTTTTACAGTCTTTCTACCTCCTCTTCCTCATGATTCCCTGAGCTCTGAGTGGAGGGATTTGATGGACACCTCCAGTTCAGACTCCTTCTCTGCATAATGCCTGACTGTGGGTTTCTACATCTGTTCCCATTTGAGGCTGAAGGAAGCCTCTCTGATGATGCCTGGATAAGGCACTGGTCTATGAGCATAGCAGAATATCATTAGGAGAGGAGTCATTTTGTTATTTTTTTTTTATATTTGTCATGTTTTATTTTACTCTAGGTCTCTGGGATATCTAGTCCCAGGTTCTTGGTTACCCGCGACATGTTAGCTATGGAATCTTTCTCACTGAGTAGGCCTTAAGTCAAATTAGACATTGGTTGGCTACTTGCGCAAGTTGTGTGCCACTACTGCCCTGGCATATTTTTCAGACAAGATAGAATGTAGGGCAAAGGTTTTGTGGATGTGTTGTTCACATTTCTCTTTTGGTGGTCTGAAGAGAATCTTCCAGCACCAAAAAGACTAGAACGTAAGGATGAAGGTTCCATAGGCCCCAGCTTGACTTCTCTGTGTTCAATGAACTGTGTGGGTGTTGTCCCCCACAACGGGACCCCCCTGTTAGTTTGCAGCGAGCAACCCTTGTCTTCAAATAAGCCTGTGTGGTTTGAGAATTTCCATGGGACCCCCTTGGCCAATAACTACTGAATGCAACTCAGTCCTATTAGTTGAAGTCTTGCCCTGCTACAAGAGATTGCTCACACCGGCACTTCTTAAAGTTGAGTAGCTGAGGTTGATACTGTACTTATATACGTGTGAACTACTCAACATCTGTTCTAATAACTGAGGTTGATACTGTACTTATATACTTTGTGAAATACTCAACATCTGTTCTAATGAAAAAATCCAGACTTGCTCAAATTGCGTTTTTTTTTTTGTTTTGTTTTTTTTTCAAATTGCGTTTTTAAAAGAGATATTAGTTTTATCTGAAATTCAAGTTACTGATATTTACCTCTCCTTCCCTAAACTATTTGTAGAGAAATCTTCAGTGATTATATTCCTCTTATTGGTAGGGAAAGCTGACAAGAAAAGAAGCCCTCACCTTGTAGATACTTTTAGGACTCTAGATTAAGTGCTAGCTTCTTGTGCCCCTACCATGATGCAAAGCCTGCTGTGGAAAAGGCTGCTATCATCCTGCCACCCACACGAAAGCTTGTGGGGAAACTGGCCCATAAAGACTCCCAGGCCCTCAGACATGAAGAATTATTAAGATTTGATAACTATTGGCAATCTTAAAGAGAAAGACAATGATAAACTATGGGACTCTAAAGGAATCACATAGAATTTAGAAAGAAATGGAACAGAACCTAAAATTAAATATTTCATATTCTCAGAAGCACTTGAGAACATAGTACAGTCATAAACAGGAATACAATACAGAGAATACAATGCAATTCACATAGAGCATAAAGATACTCTTAGATTTTAAAGACTGGTTGTTAAAACCAGAATTAAATAAAGCTGAATGGGCTGGGCAAAGTGCCACCTGCCTGTAATCCTACAACTTGGGAGGTAGATGTAGGAGGTTCAAGGCTTTCAGACTACATAGTAAGGTTGAGGCCCTCGTGGGCTACCTGAGACTGAAAAAAAAAAAAAAAAAACCAGACTAAACATGAAAGGTTTATAAATCACCACACAGTATAGGATACAAAAAGGAAAGGGTTTTTAATGGAAAATAGAATTGAGGACCAAATAATGGGCCTGGCATTCAAGCCAGACTGTGTTCTACCTCAGGGTGAGTGGGAAGGCAATACCCAACCTACAAAGGAAGAAATGTTTCCAGAGTCGACATGCGTGTACCTTTGGATTTAAATGACTCAGTGAGAAAATGAACAAATAAATAAATGACTAAATAAATATATAAATGACTCAGTGACTGTCCCACAAAGTAAAAAAAAAAAAAAAGACCCAGATGTACACCTTTCACCAACATTTCCAGAAAAAAATATTAATAAAACTTGGAGAGAAAAAAAATCTTGCCATCAAGGAAGAAAAATTTTGGAAATGACTTTAAACCTAGCACTAGTAATGCCACCTGCTGAAGGGGCAAAGCCTTTTATATCTGGTAGTAAATTCTTGCTGCCTCAGTAGTCAGCCAAATTATCTGTCTGTGAGAAGGTCGAAGAAAGAAAATTTTCCCTCAGAGACACAAAGGCTTAGAATGCTTTCTTAGCTTGAAGCTTTCCCTAGAACCTTTCTTAGCAAGTAATTTACAGACATTTTCCAGAAAAGAAACAGCAGTGGATTTAGGAACAAATGAATCATAAGTTTCCATGCTACTGCCCCAGTGGACAGGGCCCAGATCTGGACCAGAGGCAAATCTTCAGGAGGGATAGCAAGTATGATCAAAAATACTTGACCAAAGTATGACATGTCAGGGTTAAAAGGAAGTGAAAGAGACTTAAGGGAAACACAAACTTCTGTACATGACAGTCATGGACTATATATGAAATAAACTGTAATTTGTAACTCTTTTAGCTGCAAAGTTTTGATAACTTACAAAATTGACTTGACTTTTATATTAGGAATGTACTCCTTGTATATCTGGCCCCTGTAGATCATAATGTTAAACCAGTCAGGAAAATGTGATTCTAGCACACTAAATACCCAAATCTGAACACTGTCATAAAAAATGTATTTAGCTTTGTTAGGAGTTAAATTCTTTTTTTGTAATTAACATTTTTTATTTTAATTTTTATTAATTACACTTTATTCACTTTGTATCTTCCCATAAACCCCCCTCCTCCACTCCTAATCCCACCTTCCCTCCCCCTTCTCCACCTATGCCCCTCCCCAAGTCCACTGATAGGGAAAGTCCTCCTCTCCTTCCTTCTGATCCTAGTCTACCAGATCTCATCAGGAGTGGCTACATTGTCATCATCTTCTGTGGCCTGGTAAAGCTGCTCCCCCCTCAGAGGGAGGTGATCAAAGAGCAGGCCAATCAGTTCATGTCAGAGACAGTCCCTGTTCCCATTACTATGGAACCCACTTGGACACTGAACTGTCATGGGCTACGTCTGTGCAGGGGTTCTAGGTTATCTCCATGCATGGTACTTGGTTGGAGTATGAGTCTCTGGAAAGACCCCAGTGTTCAAATTTTTTGGTTCTGTTGCTCTCCTTGTGGAGCTCCTGTCCTCTCCAGCTCTTACTATTTCCCACTTCTTTCATAAGATTCCATCCACTCTGCCCAACAGTTGGCCATAAGTGGGAGTTAAATTCTTAAAGACTACTTATAAAAAAAAATCACAGATAATTGAGTTAAAGGTGGCAAAGTAACAAGGCACAAATAAAAAGAGAGCTGATGGTCAAATAGATGTAAAAGAGTGAGGGAGAGTGGATAAAAGCAAGAGGTACTTAACTGTGCATCTTACACGGTAGAGACAAGATGGATAGTCAACTCTCAGAGGAGTAACTTCTTATAGTTATGGTGGTACGCAGGTGACTTCAGCACTCAGCAGTCATTAGGAGGAGGTTAGTAGTGTTTTATCGCTGTGAGAGACACCATGGCCATGGCAACTCTTATGGAAAAAAACATTTAATTGGAGCTGGTTTGCAGTCTCTGTAGTTAGTACATTACTGTCATGGTGGCAGACATGATGCTGGAGAAGGAGCTAACAAGTTCTACAACAAGATCCACAGGCAGCAGGAATAGAGAGAGAGAGACACTGGGCCTGGCTGGAGTTTCTGAAACCCCAAAGCCCACCCCTAGTGACACACTTCCTATAACAAACCCACACCCACTCCAACAAGACCACACCTCCAAACAGTGTCACTCCCTATGAGCCTATGGGGGCCATTTTCATTCAAACCATCACAGTGAAG
Source organism: Psammomys obesus (assembly GCF_907164565.1). Classification (NCBI taxonomy): domain Eukaryota; kingdom Metazoa; phylum Chordata; class Mammalia; order Rodentia; family Muridae; genus Psammomys; species Psammomys obesus. Next base: position 19,746,970 of record NW_026585580.1, read on the forward strand.
TGATAGAACAAGTTCCACCTAACATCAGCTAAACTCAAGCCGGAAAGTGCTACAAGCCGCTATCTGAGGCAATATGGCAAAGATGGAAGAAAGAGATCAGATAAAAAAAATGCTAAAGCACCCATTAAAAACAGGTAAAGGAGTGAACCCTAAAAAGGTACATATGGAAATGTGACTGGATTTGAACACATGCATGCACACATGCGAGCACACACACACACACACACACACACACACACACACACACACTTTCTGCCCATACTATCTGCTCACTCTTAACTTTCTGCTTCTTTGTAACTTCTGTCAGGGTGACCCTTGGCATGGTGCTGAAAATAGACACATAGACATCAATATAGAATGAATGAAGAAACTTGGTGGGGAGTTTCTTGTTGAAGGAGCTAGGATAAGGGACCTGAAGGAGGACGGCAGTGAGACAGCAAACACATGGAGACCTGAGAAGAGGGCCAGGCTATTAGGGCACAGCTGTCGCCAGCATCTTGGGCTTTGCAGGATTACAACCACAACCAGGAAGAAGGAAGCAGACAGAGCATACCTCATTCGTCACACGTCTTCATGGAGTAGGACCCATCCTTCCAGGTAGGGTCTAGATGGAGAGGGCAAGGAGTCTGGAGGGGACAAGAGAGCCTCCAGCACATCTTATGGCCTTGTCCACATACTACTTTGTCATCTCTCAGTATCTGGACCTGCTGCAAACTACAAGGCAGCACTTCCAGGTGCCCAGAGGAGAGCTAGCTGCTTATGTTTCCTGGGCTGCTTGACAAGACTCAACATTTGTAAATACCAGCCTTTGTTCTAAGTAAAATAAATGAGTCATTTTTCTCTCTGTTCTCCTGTCCCTGCGAATTCACAAAGGACCAGTTCCAATGCTCCCTTACAGACTAACATCTCTGGATTCTCAAGTCTCTTTACAGAAGATGGTTCGGGGTTTGCATATTTAACCCATCTCCAGGTTATGGATAACACACTGTGATGAAAACGGTATGCAAGTAGTTGTATCATTTAGAAAACAGTCACAAAGAAGAATCTGTATATGTTCAGGTTAAATTCTGCTGGAATTTTCTCAGTATTTCCTGGGTTGGTTGGCTGGATACGTAGACGTGAAACCCTCACACAAGTTAGACCACTAGTTCTTGCAAATTTTAGACCCTGCTCTGTTCTACCAGGCTTCCAATATCTGACTCTTTCTTTCTGCTTGCTCTAGGCTATAGCATCCTACTAGGGCGCTGTGCAATCACATGGCTGCCACAGCAACAGGACAAGGATGTGACTGATGAATCACAAAACCCAACTAGCATCTCCAAAGAAAGATTTCTCCTAACGATTCAAGGGACCTAGAGATACTGCAACAATAAAAAGATGCAGCCACCAGACGAAAAATGAAAGCCACCCAAGCACTGGAGGGCGCCCTTGCAGCCGCTTCTCTCCAGGTTCCAAGTTTCCCTTCACGATGGCCTGTAACAGCACATCCGTCGGGGCTTACGAGCATCTGCTGCTGAATGTGAGCAATGCCTCGGACCCAGGGGCCACCCCACTGTCTGCACCGCTCAGGATCTCTCTGGCAATAATGATGCTGCTGATGATTGTGGTAGGATTTCTCGGCAACACGGTGGTCTGCATCATCGTGTACCAGAGGCCGGCCATGCGCTCAGCCATCAACCTGCTGCTGGCCACCTTGGCCTTCTCCGACATCATGCTCTCCTTATGCTGCATGCCCTTCACCGCCATCACCCTCATCACTGTCCGCTGGCACTTCGGGGACCACTTTTGTAGGCTCTCAGCTACGCTCTATTGGTTCTTTGTCCTAGAGGGCGTGGCCATCCTGCTCATCATTAGTGTGGACCGGTTTCTCATCATCGTGCAGCGCCAGGATAAGCTGAACCCTCGCAGGGCCAAGGTAATCATTGTGGCCTCCTGGGTGCTGTCATTCTGCATCTCTGCGCCCTCCTTCACCGGCTGGACGTTCATGGAGGTGCCAGCCCGGGCCCCACAGTGCGTGCTGGGCTACACGGAGTTCCCAGCTGAACGCGCCTATGTGGTGACCCTGGTGGTGGCAGTGTTCTTTGCGCCCTTCGGCGTCATGCTGTGCTCCTATCTGTGCATCCTCAACACGGTGCGGAAGAACGCTGTGCGCGTGCACAACCAGTCCGACAGCCTGGACCTCAGGCAGCTGTCCAGGGCTGGCCTGAGACGGCTCCGGAGGCAGCAGCAGCAGGTCAGCCTGGACCTGAGCTTCAAAACCAAGGCCTTCACCACCATCCTCATCCTTTTCGTGGGCTTTTCGCTCTGCTGGCTGCCCCACTCGGTCTACAGCCTGCTGTCTGCGTTCAGCCGACGGTTCTATTACAGCACCTCCTTTTACGCCACCAGCACGTGTGTGCTGTGGCTCAGTTACCTCAAGTCCGTCTTCAACCCCATCGTCTACTGCTGGAGGATTAAGAAATTCCGCGAGGCCTGCGTAGAGTTGCTTCCCCAGACTTTCCAAATCCTCCCCAAAGTGCCTGAGCGGATCCAGAGGAGAGTGCAGCCGAGCACCGTCTATGTGTGCAACGAAAACCAATCCGCTGTCTAGGGAGCAGGTCGGGCCAGTGGACCACTCGGAATGGTCCCGGCCCAGGCTCGGAGCCCTAGCCTTTAGCTGTCTGTGTTTTTTTTTTTTTTTTTTTTTTGGTGACTACACAAGCACAAAGGTACTTTTTTTGTTACCAGGTGATCTGTGGCTTTCAATTTTCTGATTTCCATAAGATGAATTATTATTTGTCTCAGAAAAACCGTCTATAGCCCTAATGGGAATTGGGGCTTTCAGAAGTCGGCCAGGAGTGAGAAGGGATGAGGGGAAGCCAAAAGTGAAGCTGCCTGAGAGTGGGGCAAGAGGAGGAGCTGCCAAAAGAGCATATCACGTTCGTCCCAGCCCCCACCGCACATGCTCAGGAGAAGCCCCTGGTGGTAGACTGTGGTGCCCTTGTTCATTCTGATGCCAGCACTCTTCAGAGCTGTATCCGCAAGGCTGGGTATGGCACACACATCTTTATGATGTTCAACTGTGTGTTTCTGATCATGCCAAATTATCCTTTTAGAAAGATTTCGGACTGGGAAGCTGTGGAGGTCCCCGGTGTGGCAGGTGGTGCTGGGTCAGTGGCCCAGAGCTCAAAGCGTGCTTTGTGACGGCTTAGCTGAAAAGAGAAGTCCACCTGGACACTCAGGCCTGTTCCCACCACTCACACCTCTGGATAGCCTGACAGTCCCTGAACTCTGTTCCTGTCTCCTCTTTGGCTCTTCTCCAGCGTGCTAAGAACATACCTACTGCCACTTGTCCACTGGCAAGTATCTGTAGCGACTTGCTCTCAGAGGCAGAACAGCCAGCTGCTTGGCTTTGTTTACACATCTCCTCTGGACAACAGAGCCTGGAGGCACCAAATCCACAGTAGCACCAGAATCGCTCGAGGGACAGAACAGACACCCTTCCCCAAAGCCGGGCTTACATCCACCCATCTGTTCCTCCTACCTCACTCATGCCCACTGCTGCTGGCAAACCCTCTTGCCCAGAACCTGAACCTGGGAGTGAAGTTACACAGAGGAGACATTTTGGTGGCATTCTGTGCTTGGCCGCTATCTCATGGTCACCCGTTATGACAAAGACCCTCTGGTGTAGGAAGGTGGGTTCTGCAGGTCTGGGACACAGCAGTGGGTCCATTGAGCTCTCTTTACAAAGTCAGATCTGAAGAGAGGAAAAAAAAACTAAGAAACTCTGATATCAGGTCTGACTCTATCAGGGACCAGTCAGTAATCCTTTTTGTTTCATCTTCTGTCAGCCTCAGTTTACCCATTTGTTAAAGGAGGAAACAGGTCTACATGACTTCAGTCCCCTTGATTCTACACTTGATCTTAGCTAAAGGCCAAGAGATGATAAGTCCCCTTGATTCTCAACTGGATGTTTTCTGCCTGGAATAGCCAGGTCCCATGCATTCATTTGTCCACCCATAAGATGGGCGTTTGTTAAATGCCTGTTGGATAAAGCATGGTGCGCAAGTGATGGTGCCAAAAAAGAAAGAAAAAGAAAAGAAAAGGCTGGGCTGCACCCAAAACTAGTTGATTTATCCCAGGAGTGCGAGAACTCAGCCCAAGAGCACAGAAGCTCCACTTCGCTTCATTCCTTACTTCTCTCAGAGGCCAGCTCCCAGCTCCCAGCCTCTCTCTGTGGTAGTGGTGATGGAGGCAAGGAAGGAGGGTAGCATGTGAACAGAATGCAGTTTATGTTAAGTTCAGCCCAGGAGAGGGTCTGTGGAGAAGACGGCTGACTCGTTTCCATCAGCCAAGAGGGAAAGAGAGAGGACGTGGAACTGGCTGTGCTGTATTAAGGCGGGTGCCACCAGTCCTTTGCCTCTCCCTGTGCCCAGCAAGGCTAGGGGTAGCTCAGCTTACATGGGTCGGGTTCACAGGGTCCAAAGGTGCCCAAGAGAATTGCCAGACGACTGTGAGGAGCAAGCCTATGGACACTTCTCCTCCAGTGGTATTTTAAAGAACTTTTTCAGGAACCTTGAACAAAGAGAAATCACAAAACTGAGTGAAAGTACCAAATTTACATCAATATGTGTTCTATGATATATGTTGGATAGTAATATATGTTTCAAAGTAATAATTTTGTATATATTTTAAATAAAGTACAATGGTTCTTTCAGTGTATAAAACTGTGTCCTTGCCAAGTTTTGTTGTTGCTGTTTTTCATACTGAAACTCCTGTTATAACCCTGGAATCCTCTGCCCAACATCTATTTCTCATCTGTTCAGGCTACACCTTTGCCTGTGTAATTACAAGCTAGGCAAATACAAGTTTTATGGTTCTAGAAGCGGGGAAGTCTAAGATCAAGGCACCAATGCCTTCAGCGTCTGGAAAGGACCAGCCTCTTGACTCTCAGGAGGTGTCTTGTTATGTCTTCACACAGCAGAAGCAGAAGGGGACTTTCTTTTTTCTTTTTTTCTTTTTTTTAACTTTTTATGCCTTGGGTAGATATGTTTTTTTTCTTTTTCTTTTTTCCATTTTTTTAAAATTAGTTACAGTTTATTCACTTTGTATCCCAGCTGTAGCCCCTCCCCCATCCTCTCCCAATCCCACCCTCCCTCCTCCTTCTTCTTCTTCTATATCCCTTCCCCAGTCCAATGATAGGGGAGGTCCTCCTGAAGGGAAGGAAGGGGAGGTTCTTCAAGTGTGTGTGTGTGTGTGTGTGTGTGTGCATGATTATGTGTATTGACTTGTGTATTCAGGTGTATATGTGTGTGTTGTTTTGTGTACATGATCATGTATGTTGACTTGTGTATGCAGGTGTGTGTGTATGTGTGTGTGTGTGTGTGTGTGTGTGTGTGTGTGTGTGTGTGTGTGT
>NW_026585580.1:19752374-19805510 GCF_907164565.1 Psammomys obesus
GTGTGTGTGTGTGTGTGTGTGTGTGTGTGTGTGTGTGTGTGTGTGTGACTGTGAGTGTTCATGTGATTACCAGAGGCTGATATTGGGTATATTTCTTTATTGTTCTTCACATTTAAAAAATAAATAAAATAAAATAAAAAATAAAATAAAAAGATGCTAATCCTATTCAGGAAATCGGAGCCCTCATGCCCAAATCACTTCCCCACAGCCCCATCTCTTAACACTATCACTTTTACACGTTGGTGTAAAAGTTGGAACATCAGAATTTGGGGAAAGCACTTTATAACTATAGCAATTCCAAAACCACAGTGACCCTTGAGGTGGACAGGCTGTAAGCATCCAGCAAGGCCAGCAGGACAGAAGCAGGGTGGGACAAAGCTGACAGCTGGAGACTGTTGGAGCCACAGGCATCTGGGCGCAGACGTTGTCTTCATAGCTCTGCACTTCTCGCAGAACAGACTGTCTGGGGCTCAGTGCACGCCTGTCAGTGTGGCTCAGCTCCCCACGCTCAGGCAATGGGCACCATCATCCTCACCCTCTGTAGCCGGGATGGGGCTTGGCATCCAACACTCGGGCCTGAGTCCTTCAGAAACTTTTGTAATGTGGAGGAAGTGTTCTAGATGAGACATTTGGATCCTGGTGCTGCTCACTCCCTGCATCATTCTGAACAGTCATAGAGCATCCAGACCCCATGGCCATCATCTTGGAAATAATGGGAATCTTCCCAGGCAGAAAGCCTTGGTGAAGAGCAAGCAAAGGTTGAAATGTACCTTGTAGAATCGTAATTGTCTAGCATTCTCACGGTTTCACCCTCATCTCCACCAACATAAACAAATAGAAATCACATATTTACAGGATAGAGACCGTGGCAGGCACTGGGATTTGGAAGCAGTAATTGCTTCAGATGGACGGGGCACCTGTTTCCTATCAGTTTGTTCTTTTTATGGGCTAGGGTAGAAAATGGTTAGAGAAACAGGCTGCTGAATTTTTCTGAACTAAAATAAAACAGAAACAGTTCTCCAACCAAAGCAGCATCTGGCTTGATTCAGTTTGCTTCTGTCTCCCTGAAGGTGACATCAGATTCCACGGGTTGGGGCTCAGTCCCTAAGACTAGACAACAATTTCCACACAATTCAAGCAGCAGCGCAAATAGTAGGCTGCCAACTGAGGTGCATAATGGATTACAAACCAGAGCTCCCATAATGCCCTGAAAGGTGGGATTAATTTGGCACAGCTGGTCACAGAGCCCATTTTGCTTCCTCCACTTATCCTGTCATTACAGAGGAAACTGCAAATGGTGCAGATGGGCAGGTAGGTGGGAGAAATGAGCAGGATGACGCCTGCTTGGAGGAGCACTGTGCTTCCCCACCCTTTCCAAGGTATAACCCTCCAGCAAAACTTCACCAGGCTGCTCCTGGGAACCCAACTCTACCTCTCCTCTGGGTTTCTATGGAGGTTTCTTTGCACAGCCATGATCAATAACATCACTGGCCATCTGTGATCAATTTGCCTCTTGTGAGGGCTTGGAGTAGGAGAGAAAGGTCCTTTCCTCCAGACTACATTAACTTCCCTGGTAACCTGTGCCACTCGGAAGCAACCTGGAGTCCCTAGCCACACATAGGAGCATACAAAAAAAAAAAAAAAAAAAAAAAAAAAAAAAAACAACGGACCTGAGAACCCCAAGGCTTGTATGTCAGAACCAGGGGCAGACCTCGCAATGTATATGTTATGTTACATCATAGTCCTCACCTCACATGGCCTAAGATTTCAGAGCCTTGCTGGACTTAGTGGCACATGGCCTCAGCTGTGCCCCTGCAAGCCGGACTGCAGGGCTGATGGGAAGAGCGGCGTTGGCAGCGAGTGCAACATCATCTGCACACCTGGACAAAAGCACGTGCATGTACACACTTGCTCTCTGGGGGCTGTTCTGACATCCACAGCACACCTGGGGAAAGAGAAGCAGGAGTGAGAAGGTGAAGGGTAGGGCTAGCAAAGTCAGCAGCACTAAAATGCCCTTTGGAAACAGACATTAACTATTAAAGGGCTAGGCACACTGGTTGTCATTCAGGCTACTCCTTTCACCTAGCTTCCCGTTATCCTCTTCATGTTTATGGTCTTTGTAGTGTGGGCTAGTCAGGGCTGCAGCCACTCTGTGCTCCAGGATATGAGAGTGGGACAAGTATGGAGAAATGTGATAAATCAGTTCTCCACACAGCCTGTTCTCCATGGCCACACAATTGTGGGCAGTCCCAAAGAAAGCTGGGACCTGGAGTGGGGCTATCTACCTCGCTGTAATTTGCTGCCCCCCGGAATAAAAGGGGAGATTTAGTGGACTCCCCACAGCATCTGCCAATGAGCCACACAATCTAAAAATAAACAAGAGATCCTAGAATGCATGGGACTTTTAAAGTCATAAGTACAAACTTCATAAACAAGCCTTTGCTCTTGAAAAATAAACATATCTCTAGTACATCAGTTGAAGAAGGTGAGTTCTCTTTTTGCCCTAACCCCTCAAAAGATATAGTCTTATGTGTAGTGATATAGACTGCATGTATTTATGCCTCAGTGAGGAACACGATGTCATATTAAGCTTCCCAGTCAATCAATGAGACACATAAAATTTAAAGTGAAAATTTAAAGCTACATAGGGATAAACTTTATTAAACATATTGAAAAAAAAAAAACTTACTGCAAACCTGATTGACAGAACTCTATGAATCTGGCCATGCTGAAGAAAAGAGTTAGTTCAGTGCTCCCGCTGCTGTGTGGTAGAGACTGGGTGCTACTGACAGAACGCATGGCGACTAACCAGAACACCATGGTACTTTAAACATTTAAGGAAAGGAGAGGTTGTGGAACCTTGCTGGTGTCTGTCTCTGGATTTTATACAATAAAAGGCAGTGTGGGGCTGGAGAGACGGCTCAGCATTTAAGAGCACTATCTGCTCTTCCAGAGGTTCTGGGTTCAATTCCCAGCAACCATATGGTGGCTCACAAGTATCTAAACCAGGGAACAAGCGAGGACCACTACATAGCTTCATCAAACCTCATCAGGCTCAAAGGAACATAAAGGGGGTCTTTTTAACAGATCAAATCTGATGACAGATGTCATGGTTCATCTTTTTTGTCAACAGAACCAGATTCAGAATCACCTGGGAGACATGCTTTGGTGTGTCTGTGAAAGTGTTTTGAGACAGGATAAACCTAAGACATGAGGACTCTCTCTGAATGTGGATGGCCCGTTTCTGTGGGCGGGGCCCAAGACTCTTTGAGTGTGCGCATCTCCTGTCCTGATCTACCCAGATGCCGCCAAGCAGACTTGTCTGCCCCAGCAGAGAGCCACTCCCGTCTCTACGCTGTCCCCAGCCTTCCTGCCATGATGGACTACACTCTCAAACCAGGAGCTCAAACAACACCCTGGTCTCTTAAGCTGCTTCTTGTCAGGGGTTTGATCAGAGCAATGAGAGAGGTAACTAAAGAACCCCGAGTCTGGCCCCCTGTGTAAACAAACACCTGCAGACCCCCACAACCCACTTAGGAGAAAGGTTACTTCCCCATAGCTGCTGCTCTGCCTTCACCCTCCTTGCTGCTGCCTCTGCCATCCACTGTCCATTTGCCAAGCACTCCCTAGGGAAAAAAAAACAAAACAACTGAGCCCATTTAACATTTTTATCGGAAAGGCTTGCTGTTCCTTATGCATGGTCCTTGGGGGAATATATTCCCAGTTTTCTCCCTCATTGAAATGCTGCTGCCATTTCAGGACCTTGCAGTGGTATGAGGGAGCCTGTAAATGCTTTATTACACCATGAAAGGAGATCACTGCTCACCATGAAAGACAAGAAAATGCATAACGGAAAGTGGAAAGCTTTAAAAAAAAGAAAAGAAAACATCGTTCTCAACAGTGAACAGAATAAAGGGAAAACTTTACCTGAAACTCAAAGCCTGTGGGATTTGCTGATCCTCCTCTACAAATGCAGCCAGCCTAGGCTACTGGGAATGCACATTCCCCATGCACAGACCTTTGGGGGTCCTCTTGAGACTTGGTGGGGGTGGGAAGAAGGGTGGTCATACTAGGTTTTTTTTTTTATCCCACCAGGCCATCAGAAGTGTTCCTGGCTGCCTTCCGCACTCCCCAGAGGATTCACCAAATACTTTGTAAATCAGTTACACCCCGTCAGAGTCTTCTTCCTGCATGTCCTTTTCTCAGTGTCTCCTTATCTGTTGCTATAACCCAACCACAGACTGTACAATTTACAAGGAAAGAGATGCACTAAGCCTTGCCGTTCTGAAGGCTGGGAAGGATAAAGGCATTGTTATAAGCACTGGTTTGAGTCCCAGAGGGCACCTGCTAGAATCTTGGGAGGGGGGGTTATTTGTTTGTTTTACTTTGCTTTGTTTTGCCTCTCAAAACAAATAATTGCACACATTTAGAAACAGAAATATATATAGGGAAGGAAAATATTCCATAGAATGGGTTTGTGAGCTTAGAAAGCCATACATTCAAAATCACTGGGCCCTGAGGCTCATGACTGTATGTGATTTACACAGCATCCATGTTTCCTGTATATTGTAGGACTTGCTGTATCAACCAATACTTTACCACCCTCCATCTCTCCACACACATTCAATAGCTTTATTGGTACCTTCTCCCTGAGTGATATAATAAGCACCCAAAGGCCACAGTGGACTGGGGACAGCAGACCTCTTCTGTCCATTGTTTACCAAGCTGCACATTTTCCAGTATTTATGTAAACAGAAAATATCTGAAAATAACAACAGTGGGAGGAAATTAAGCTCACACAGGACAGACAGCGCCCTGCCTGCCTTTTGTGTTCACTTGTGTGAAATTACAGTGATGGGACAGAGATAATGATGAGCTTACAGGGTGCTCTCACACTCAGTGTGCCCAGCCTCTATGATCAGATAACCTTTGCTTTTGTCTCTCCCATGGAGATTACCCAGGACACATGCCTGCAAAGCAGCTGTGCAAACGTTCCAGGGAAGCTGCAGTTCCAAACTCCCCATGGCGGCAGAAGAAAGAAACAGGCTGACTTGAACTTACTCAGATACTCTGCCTCAGCTCATACCCATGGAAAAATGGAATAACAGCTCTTCCCATTCCATCCCAGACCAGATCCCATCACCACCATTTACATTCTTCAAAGTGCCAACTTGCTCTTCCAAGAAAATGAGGCAGAGGCATGCCCTGCCCCCATCAAACTGTCACACCCCTAGATATGGAGTGGTGGTGATCCACACAAAGTTGGAAGTGAGGATCATGATATCGTTAGCAATGTTCCAGGGAGGGACACAGCCAAGAATCTGAGAATGACACATATCTCCTCTCCCCACAAGACTGGATGGTTGTATGCTGAAAGAGGTTGGGAAACATAACGTTCATTAGGAGACCCGCTTTGAAACACACCCCGACCTGTTTCGTCATACACCAAGACCTAAAGGCACCTGCCCCTATTCTTTCCTGTAAGTGAGTTATTCTGGCTCATGTTTCTGAATAGGCTTCGCACAAACCTTTGTAGACAAGCCAGTGTCACTCCACAGATGGTTGGTGGTGAGTTCTTGTCAAACATCTCATGCTGAGTTTAAACCCACTCTTAAGGCCTACACCAGACCATCAGCTTTGCTTATTGATGTATTTTAATCACTTTATCCAGACAATAGATGGATGACATTTAAATGGGTTGATAGAGAGTTATACTTTACATGTTCTTCTGGATATAGCAGATAGAAATCCTAATTCTAATACAATCTAATTTCTAATCTAATTCTAATCTAACAAGCTGATTTCTAATCTAATATATTCTAATATTAAAATAGATACATCTGCACACACACGCACACACTATTGGTAATACACTATTTGTCTTAGTTAGGGTTTCTATTGCTGCAATGAAACACCATGACCAAAAAGCAAATTAGGGAGAAAAGGGTTTATTTAGCTTACACTTCCACAGTGCTATTCATCACCAAAGGAAGTCAGGGCAAGTACTCAAGTAGGGAAGGAACCTAGAGGCAGGAGCTGATTCAGAGGCCATGGAGGGGCTATAAAACACCTCTTGCTTGCCCTTGCCCTGAATAACGACACAGAGACCTTATATATTTATTAAAAGCTTCAGGCATTATAGCCAGGCAGATTTTTAGCTATTCTAACCTGAATACTGGCCTGGCCTACTTCCCAGCCATGTGGCTCATTACCTATCATGTCAGTCTTGCCCTGCCTCTTCTTCTTTATCCATGTCCAATGGTCACTCTGCCCAGTCCCCAAGACCCCCCCCCCTCTCTGGGCTCAGAAGTCCCTCCCTTTCCTCTCCTGACCAGATATTGGCTGTTCAGCTTTTTATTTGATCAATCAGAAGGAGAACAGTGTTTAGAAAACATGGAGACAGGAGATGCTTCATAAAAATGACAATGCCAAAGTCTGGCCTGAATCAGATCTGCCCAGGCACAAAAATCTGAATTTGAATAATACAAAGATAATCTCTACACAGTGCACAAAGACATCACTCCAAAAGGGTGCTGCCTACAGGCTTACTCAGCCTGCTTTCTTATAAAACCCAGGACCACCAGCCCAGATATGGCACCACCCACAATAGGCTGGGCCTTTCCCCATTGATCATTAATTGAGAAAAATGCCTTATAGCTGGATCTCATGGAGGCATTTGCTTAACTGAGGTTTCTTTCTCTCTGGTGACTCTAGTTGACACACAAAGCCAGCCAGTAAATTATTTAAAACCATGAAGTAGACGTAGCTTCACTTTTAAAAAGGAAATTGTGATGCATGCATGCTACTACAGGCCAAGTGAATTCAGTTGTGGACGAGAACTGCATGCCTGACATATTTGAGCCACCTGGCATTGTCGGAGTCACAGACACAGGAGGAAGACTGTGGCTGCAGGGTCCCAGGAAGGGGAAATGGGAATTTATTGTAGACCACTGAATACAGACTCTCAGGGATCACAGGGCATGGCGTCATACGCCTTTAATCCCAGCAGTCAGGTTGCCCCAAAAGACAAAAGACCAAACCAAACCAAACCAAAAGAATCTCAAGGATCATGAGAAAGCGGAGATGGATGGTGTCAGTGGTTGTATTACAATATAACTATATTCTTGCCTTGAAAGGTTCATTTAAAGTGGCTGCAGGGGCTGGAGAGAGGGCTCTGATGTGAAGAGCACTGACTGCTCTTCTGGAGGGACCAGGGTTCACTTCCCAGCATTCACATAGCAGCTCACAACTGTATGAACCTCCAGTTCCAAGGAGATCTGGCGCCCTGTTCTAGACTTCTTGGTCGGCGTGCACATGTAGTGCAGACAGACCTGCGGGCATGTCTGCAGATACACATAGAATAAAAATATCTCAAAATAATTCTGCTTTTAAAAAGTGGTTGCAGGGGCCTGGAGGGATGGCGCAGGTGTTAAGGACACTGGCTCTTTTACAGAGGACCAGGGTTCAATTTCCAGCACCACATGGCAGCTCATAAGCATCTGTAATTCCAGTTCCAGGGGTTCTCACGCCCTCGCCCTCTTCTGGCCTCTGTGGGAACTGCTTGAATCTGTTGCTCAGACATACATGCAGGCAAAATACTCACACATAAATTAAAAATAAGATGGAAAAAGAAAGTGGTTGGAGGGTTGGTACAATAGCTCAGTGGTTGAAAGTGATTGCTACCAAGCATGCTGATCTGAGTCCAATCCCCAGGACCGATATGATGGAAGGAGAATTGGCTCCCTTGAGTCCTCTGATTTCCAGATGTGTGTGGCTGCAAACCCTGGCCTGCCCCATTTGAGAAAAAAAAAAAAAAAAAAAGTGTTTGCAATGCACAATTTTATGGGGTGTATGTTTACAGTTTGAAAAAGGAGCACTTTTTAAATGTAGTCACATTTGTAACATACTAACAGTTATTGCTATTCTTTGGGGCATAATACTGATTCTTGACGTGGTTTATTCACATAAATAAATATACTCTGGTAAATTATTTGAAATCAAAAAACTGTTTTCAGAGATGTGCATTATTATGCAAATGACAAAGGAAATGCTTTCTTGTCCTCTAATTCCCAAGAAAGCAAAAGTTTAGCATTTGGTTATACATATTTATAAGCTTTAATCAATGCTGGTCTGGAACTCAGCAAAGTAGTGAGGCAATTTAGAATGGATTTGGGGGTTTTCCTGTAACATTCTGACTACAGAGGTGGACGTAAAGCACACTGGACAGCCTGCCCCCACCCCTAATTCCACCATGTGTAGCCGCTGACCCAGGTAAATCACAAATGTTTGTGTGCACCATGAGGGGAGGCAGGGCAAGTCAGCTTAATTGTAGGCAATGAACACCAGATCATTATAGCTCATATTCCTGAGATTAGGCTGGGATTTGTCTGCTGTGCTTAGAAGAACATGAATGGAATCTGAAAGGAAAAATACTATCTCAAGTAAGACATATGGAAAACGTTCTGTAGGGAAAGATGACCATGGTGGTGAAGGATTTGAAGAAGCCAGAGACAATGCAAAATGCTTCTTATCAGAAACAGGAGGACAGGAGAAATGGAAGCAGACAGCAGAGCTAGAACCCCGGGTTCTAGCTATGGAGAATTATAGGTGTGGGTGGCTATGGAGTCACTTTCCTGGACTCACCATGCAGTGAGGTGTGGGAGCACTGACACCCAGAGGGACAGAGCATCAGAGACATGCTGCTGAACAGGACTTTGTGTGCTGGGTGCTGCGGGAGCTCCCCAAGCCCTGGAAGGCCGAGTCACGCCCATTACCTTACCCTGATTCCCTCGCTCAGACAGTTAACACCTGAAGGGACCTCATGTTAACCAGCTCTACCTCCTGATCATGGATGGGAGTCCAAGGTCAGGGACATGGCTGTGTCCAGGTGGACTGACACAGCCAGCATCTGTATGATAGTCACACTTGGCCCACAAGCCGTGTGCTGCTTTCTAATTCTTTCTTGCCATGTGATCTCATTTAGCTAATTTACAACTCTAAGCTGCAGACTGAATTATAGCTATTCGTATCCCTTCCCTGGTAGCAAGCTAAGGAAAAGCAAGCATCATTAACTCAGTGCTTTTCTCCAAACGGCATGTTAACAAGCTTTTAGATGGTGCTCCAGCCACCGAGCTTTTCTGAAAAGGTGAGAAGGTCTCCAGTCCATATGGTGTAGACTCTTGTAGGTTTTCATTTCAAACGCTAAGGTTGACAGATCTGCTAGGAGCAAATGGGGTGTTAGTTAATATCTAATTACTCCTAACACAAGTCACAGCCCATTTAACTGAGGCAGACGCCAGTCTTTGCTTCCACAAGACCCATTTAGGACAATTTACTTTTTCTCTGCCACTTGGCTTTGTCTCGTATTTTCATAGTAGTTTCAATTAGTTGTGAATGCTGCCTCTTCTTCCCAGTCCAGCCTTCATCCATTTCAGCCTCCACCATATCTTGCTTTACCATCATCCAGTACGCTAACAGACGCTAGATACCAGGATGTGAGTCAAAATTATAAATATATACACACATATGCGTGTGTGCATACACACGCGCACACACGCAGTCACAGCCTTGGCCTCACTCCTCTGAAAGCAGCACTTGTGGCAATTTAAGTAACAGTGAACTTGGGTAGTTTTTAGGTCTCCTGGCTTGGCCAAGTGTCAGACAGGAGGATTTGCAGTCAGGGACCTCCCTGCTGGCCTGGTGCCAAACTAAAATCACCAGAACAACACCCCAGTTCCCTGTTTGAAATCTGAGCCATGGCAGCATGGCTAACTCACTGATGTGAGATTTACCTGGCTGTGTGGTAGAGCAGGTAGAAGAGTCAAGAAGTCCCTTGCAGTAACAAATCCCTCCTCCCTTTTGCTCATGGATGGAGCAGTAGCCAGAATGGAAGCCTATGAGAGACTAGTCACGTTCAACAGGATTGCTCAAAGAGCCTGCTATGACCATTTCAGGGAGGGAGTCGATTTGAAAGGAAAAAAGAAAAAACAAACAAAAAAACTTGTGTGTTGGTGGTGGTACGTGCAGGTGTCTTCCTCTGTATTCCCCTGAAGATAGGCTCTCTCACTGAACTGGGGGCGATGCTGTCTCTGGCCCCCATACCTCTGAAATTACAGGCCAGCCACTCCTGGCTTTCAACATAGGTTCTGTTGCAAATCAGATGTTCATAATTTGCAGCAAGCACAATTTCCATTCACTGAAGCATCTCTTCACCCCAAGAAAGTAAAATATCATAGGAAAGGTTTGTTTGTATTCTTGGAATGTGTTCAGGATTAGGAATGCAGGAGCTGTAAGAGCATTCGGCTCCAAGAAGAATGAGCCAAGTCACCCAAAGTCTTAGTTCATAACTCCTCAGAGTGTTGTGAGCCTGAAGGCATGGAGTGTACAGGAGTGCTCCAAGAATATGCAGGTGATAAACGCTCAAGTAGTGCACATCTGTAATCTCAGCTCTCAGGAAGGTGAGGCTGGTGGATCTCTGTGAGCTTGAGGCCAGCCTGGTCTACAGAGCCAGGCCAGGCCAGCCAGCCAGGGCTACACAGAGAAACCCTGTCTCCAAAAACCAAAACAACCAACCAAACGAAAGTGCAGTCAAGTCATAGCGGAGCCTGAGGTGCAGCTGCAGCTGCTTCGGGCACTTCCATGGGCACAAGGAAGCCAGAGTACAGCTGGGTTCTAGAGCTCCTTACAATAGGGCAGCACACATGGAGACTAGCACTTCAAAATGACCAAAGAACAAAGAATTAGAAGAATTTTAATAAAATCAACAAGTTTACATTTGTACATTTTGTGGATTTGGGACTCATTAAGAGGCAAAGGAAGCTGAGGACAGAGGTTCCTATGGGAGAGCAAGCAGAAAGCAAGGCTGCCCCAGCTGTACAACAGGCGCCATGTGACAGTGTGACCCGGCACCCACTTCTCTGTGTTCCAGAAGTGTCAGGCATGGCTCACAGAGCCTCTCCCCACTGGGCTCATACCCAGCGGCCACAGCCTAGGTGACAGGCCTACACTAACACCTGGTAGCAGATAAACAGTTCCCCACATTAAAAGTCCTGCCCACCAGATATGAATGTGAAAGCTCAGTCCACACTGCTCTAACCAGGACAGCTGCACAGCACCTGAAGGGAGCTACACAGGGCCAGTTGTCATCTTGCCACACAGGAGCAGGGCTGACATAAAACTATGTATTTATCTTAAAATGGGATTTGCAGAAAGGCCCTTGGGAGAGTGTGAGGAAGGTCGAGAAGTTACAGACTGTAATATCTCAGGTGACACTCTACCTTGTAGAACTGTTTGCGTTAAAGGATTTGGTGGGGGCTGGGCTACTCAACATTATCAGCCAATACTCAGAGAAGAGCCTAGAGTCCCCAGGTTAGGAGGGAGCAGTCCTAAGCCCTTTCTAGACTGTAACCATTTTGTGTAAGAACGGCGCTTTCAGGTTTGACACTGCTAAGAGGGCAACTGGTTCTTTGGGAATTAAAACGCCAGTTCATAGGTTGTAACGACATGTGGTGAGAAGAATGTTCTCAGTCTTCCTTAGGACACAGTGGAGCTTCAAGGAGACTTCATCATGTATTCTCAGACACTCAACACATGTAGGGAAAAGGGTGTCGGTCCCCTGAACACTCAGAGATGCTCTCACTTCCTGGCTTACTCATGATCCCAAAAGGAAAGAAACACACTGATCATTTTAAGTTTGGAAATTATTTTGTGAAGAAAGAACAGTGAGGGAGGGGCTGGCAGATGGGAGAAGGTGTATTCTAGGGTCATCCCATCAGCCCAGGAGATGATGCTTCTCCAAGCATCACCACAGAGGCTGTGCTGTCTGCCCTGAGGTTCTCCAAGAACCAGTATCCCAGAGAAGGCTGGGTGACTTGAAAGAGGGCAGTGAAATGGCAAGAGCTGCCCTTGTGAGTGACATGACACAGACACACCAAGTCCAGCTGGTCACAGATGAGACCTTCCTTTGAGGGCTCAGAAAAGCCCAGGGCAGGCATGGGGAGTGCTGGCAGATAAGGTAGCCTGTCCTCCTCAGATCCTAGAGACACCTGCAAAAGAACAGGGACAGCAGCTTTGCTGGCTGCCTGCTACAGGGCCAAGGCCAAGGTCAACCTCCCCTGGGGGGCTCATCAGCTCATCATCACATTTCCCTTTGAGTCGCCCATGTATTCAGTAGGAGGCACATATTAATGAGGAAAGAGGTGTGTGCTACGAATGACAAAATTCTAAATGAGAGAAAACTACAAAGATGATATGAATTCAAATAAAAATGTTCAGTTCTGCGTGCCCATCAAGGTGTTCCCGGTCAACAAGAGAATGAAAAGGAACCTGTGTCTGGGCCCTCGCATATATGTATCCCTTCTGCTGCAGTCTTCAGGACAGGTGAAGTAGCTTCAGGACAGTAGCTTCCTACTCAGACCTTTCTCTCTCTCTCTCTCTCTCTCTCTCTCTCTCTCTGCCTTTCTCCCTCCCTGTCCCTGTCTCTTTCTCTGTATACGTGAGAGTGCAGGTGCGCGTGGTTCTGGGTCATTAGGCTGGGTGGCAAGAGCCTTTGCCCACTGAATCATTTCACCATCCTGCCTGCTTCAAGCTTTCTCTGTT
This sequence comes from Psammomys obesus, assembly GCF_907164565.1. NCBI lineage: Eukaryota > Metazoa > Chordata > Mammalia > Rodentia > Muridae > Psammomys > Psammomys obesus. Next base: position 19,764,972 of record NW_026585580.1, read on the forward strand.
TCTAAGCAGATCATGTGCTAGGGAGCCAGAAACACAGGACTTTACACCAAGTGAGTGCCTGAGTAAACAAGGCAGAGGCTTCAGAGGTTGACAGCAGGGTGGGAAGAAGAACAGAAACTCTGTCCACTTCAGGGGCAGATGTGGAGCCTATGTGAAGGGCACACCTCCGCAAAAGGCCAGGTACCCAGCTCAGACCTTTGCACTCTGGACACTAGCCTGAGCCACATGGACTTAATTTCCAGGTCCTACCTGTGTCTGGCTCACCCAGGCTATACTGCCTGCTTTTCAAAGTTGGCTTGTGCTTTGCTTTGGATGACTGTAACCTTCTGGGCAGGTAGACTCTGGCCTGCCACTATCGTCGGGGTTTCAGGCCTTTTCCATTTACATTCACACAAAGAACAATCAGCAGTGAGGTGCCTTGTTTCCCAGGGATGACATTTCCCTGGCACCCAGATGCCTTCCTTTTGTTCTGGCTGGCACAAAGCAGATTTGGAAAAGGTCTCAGAATCCCCTTTGCGGCCTGGAACCCTGCTTTTCAAGTCCGAGTGCCAGGGCTGGGTGAGCTGGGGCTTGTGTGTCTGCTGGCAGCACAGTGGGTGTGCACTAGACCTCCGTTTGGGTATCTGACAAACACAGGTTCACCAAAAGGGTTCTGGCAGAGCTGGCAAAGCTTCTTCTCTGAGAGCCGGACTGCGCTTCCCTTCAGCTTCATCTGCAAACAGAAAGCAATAGTGAAGAGGGCGCCGAGTCAGGGTGCAGACACACTCTGCTGTGGACTGCGATGGCTGTCAGGAGCAAGCCCGTCAGCTTCGTGACAAGACATGAGAAATGGGAACAAGCAGAACCATTCTCACCGAGTAGACAGAGAATGCGGCAAAATCTTCTTCCTTTTATTTGTAAAGATTTATTTGCTCATTTTTATGCATGAGTTTATGTGCATCACATGCCTGCAGGGGCCAGAAAAGGTCATCAGCCCCTAGAACTGGAGTTGTGAGCCACCATGTGGGTGCTGGGAGCTGAACCCAGGTCCCCGAGAGAGCAGTAAGCACTCTTAACCTCCAAACCATCTTTCCAGCCCCAGCAGTCATTTTTCTTAAAGTAACCGACATGTATCAGAACTTCTATACAAACTCTTCCCTTCAGCATTCTCAAAGCACTGGCTGTTTTACCCCCAGACCGTCAAGAAGTCATGGTTATCAGAACTGAGTGGGATTAAATAAGACCGTCATTAGCAAATAAAAAGCAGGGCCCAAATTAGGGATTTGGTCACAGTCACTCAGTTAATTAGTGGCACATTCCCAACAACACAATTTCATTTTTTGGAAGTCAATAAGAAACAGCAACTGACACCATTGGCCCTAGTCTGATAATTAGGACTTGAGTTGTATAAGTTAAGGTCTTTCTATACAATCCTTCTGTCATTCTGGGCAAGTCAGTCCACTGACAGGAGCAAGCAGCAACCCAGGGGATTTTGCACGAACTGGTCCCTTCCACATGCAGCCCTGCAGCACGCCAGGGCTAGCACTAGGAAAACATAAATCATAAATAAGGCTCCCTGCTCTCAAAACCTAAAGGAGAGGAAGTTGCCCATGTACACACAAGGAATGTGGGTAAGCAAAAGACCCTAGAGCTTAAAGCTCTGAGGTAGAAAACAAACAAACAACAAAACAGGCAGGATGAACGCTGACTGGGTGAAAAAGGTAAACTGCCCCAGGTGGCGGGGTCAGCATATGTTAAGGACAGGACATGCTACATGCTACAAGCTACATGCGCAGAGAGCTAGGGCTAGAACGTGTGCTGGGAAGCAGCAAGGAACTGGAAAAAGAAGAGGTTCATCTTTCAGGCCTCAGGGTCTTAAGAAAGGCTTATGTGTAGAGAGAAGAACATGACTTCTTCTCTTCCAGCCTGCCATGTGGGGTGTCCAGAAATGGAAGTCAGCTTGGAGAAGAGAATGTGGGTTTCTGAACTGGGCCTGGGAGGTATATCTGGGCTCTTCCATGTGACTGTCACAAGCCTCAGTTTTCTTCTCAGTATAAGAGAGATGAGACAAGAAGACACCATCCAAAATGTTATCACATGCTCAAACAAGCATAAAGCGTATGACTGGGGAGTGTCACTATTCCACCACCTCTCGCCTTCCCTCAGCCTTCCCTACACACTCCCCCCTGGTTTTGTTTGCTTGAGACAGGGTCTTGCACTGAAGCCCAGACTGGTCTGAAACTTACTATGCACTTCAGGTTGACCTTCAGTTCTTGACCATTTTCCTGCTCCATCATCCCACATGCTGGGATTACAGTTAGTGACCACACCCAGCTTCTACACACTCTCGTGATTATCAGTATCCAGTGCTTCCTGCCAGCACAGCCTCTGCCCACACAGATATCTGCATCTTAGTAAGCACAATAGGTATTCGTGGAGTGACAATAAAAACTGACCAAGAGCATTTTTTTCATAGGTTAAAAACTCACATGCCATGCAATCTGGGCTGACAGAGAAGCAAGCTGTCACAAAGGCTAGGTACTCACCTTATCGTACATATAAATCAGGTTTTCTGATTTGGCCAGGCCCAGAGCCACCTGTGTGGTCCTCCTGGCATGGATGCTGTCCCTCATAGCCCCTGTGAGAAAGGGGCAGAGAAGCTGCACCGACCAGGTGTCAGGCAGGAGCTGTAGGACCTGGGTCGCATCAAATTCCCTGGCGTGATGGTTCAGCAAGTCCACAGCAGCCACTGTCAGCTCATGGGCAGTGGGGCCTGCACAGAGGTACATGGCAAGCAGTGTGTGGAAAAGGCGCTGACGGTAGGCGGCATTCTGGCCCTCGGAGCCCCACAGGCAGTAGTCCTCAGCTGCAGAGAAGTCCCCCATCTCATGCACCAGGATGTGCAGGGCCTTCTCGTGCTCACCCAGCTTTCCGTGGAGGATGGCGCTTTCCATGGGCAGGCCAGCACCCTGGATCTTCTCTGTCGGACAAAACTGGCACTCAGTAACTCAGGCTGGCTGGCTGAGCTCACCTGCATATTCTTGGAGCCTCAGAAAAGCAGGCTATCCGGCAGACCTTGCTAAATACTGCCACCTAGATGATTGAAGAAGGTGGCTCCTTGGCTTTTCCCCTGGTGACTCAAAGTCATAGGAAAAGTGAAGGTAACTCCACTGCTAAAGTTCAGGGAACAGGTAAGTCTGGTCTCAAAAGGGCCCTAAGCATACTGGATATCTGGCTCCTTACTGGATATCTCAGTTCCCTTACCATCACTCCATCTTCCCAATGTGGGGACTTGGGGATCCTTCCAGCAGGGGACTAGCATCCATACCCTCCTGGAAGGATCCCCAAGTCCCCAGAAATGTTTTCGCATAACTAATACTATGTATTTGGGATCGCCTGGGGAGGACTGAGGATACAGTAAAATCTGGCTGACAATAATGCTATGATATTTATGCCAGATATTTTCATATCACAGTTGCTTGGATCTGCAGATACAGAATCCATGGATAAAATTCAAATATCCATTTTACTATAAAAGCTATGCTCAACCCCTTTATTCCAATTTAAAACATGCTTCCCTGAAAGGAACATACGTTCAATGTATTAAAAAACAAAACAAAACAAAACAAAAAAACCCTATCTGTATTATCTAATGAGGTTCTGGACCAGAAATCTAAACTTCTCTTTTGCTCCTCCTACAGTTAGGCTTCCAGAAAATGGCACAGTCCAGGGCCAGTGTCAGTCCTGATAGAGGCTCTCCTTTAGTGGGCCAATAGGCTGAGTCTCACTGCCAAGGTCACTTTGCTCCCCTGTGGGTTGTGAAACAGGGGACAACACAATATCTTGGGGTATTCCCAGGACAACACTCAGTTCAGGGCCACGGCGAATACGAAATGGAAGGCACTGGTATCAGCAGCTTGGCCACCAAGGGCTGTGCCTCAGGCACGATGGCTGAGGCAGAAGTTACCAGCCTGAAGCGAAGGGCCGGCTGTCCAGCCTGTGTCAAGCCCAGCAGCAGGCACAGGGGCCCCAGCACACACGCATCCCCGTCCTCCGCACATGGACTGTCAGCAAATCATTACTAACAGGCTGCAAAGGCCCACACCGAGGGACAAAGGAGAGCTGCACAGGTTCTTTGCACAGACTATGACATTTCCCTTAAGGGGCTTGAGCCCAGCAGATCTGGGGATCTTGGGGGTCCCCAGTAATGAAGGTACTGAAGTCATTAGAAGGTAAATCATGAATCATGGTGCTTTAAAGCAATCCAAAATTCATCAGGAGAGCTCTGAGGAAAGGGACTCAAGGAAGTACCCTATGAGGCCCAAATGTTGCACTCTGGGACAATGGCTCCCTGCCTCAGCCCCACAGAAGTCTCTCATTGGATGTGAAGTTTATCCTCACCTTTCAACAAGTTGACGCGGTACAAGTCAGACTTCTGGAGCAGCCTCCGGAGCTTGGCCTGCGTCTCAGTGGCTTCTACGTCCTTGCCTCCAGTGAGTTCCCTCTGCCGCAGCACTTCTTCCAGGTAAAGGATGGCCAGGTGGGTGTGGTACTCTTCTCTCTGTAGGAAACAGGGGCAAACAAGACACAGTGTTTACATGACGGAGGCTCGAACACAGTGGGCAGGACACCCTCAGGGGTCTGAAAACTTCCCAGGAACCCCATCACAGAGGGGGGTGTTACTGTCCTGTTGCTGTAGTTTGGATGCTGAATGTGCCCCTAAAGACCACGGGTTAAAGGTCTGGTGCCCCTGGGACTGCTATTGGATATGGGGGTAAAACTTGGAATCAATGTGGCCATAGGGAAGGGGTGGAACCATAGTAGGGACGGTAAACCTCAACCCCCTGCCCTACCCTCTTGACTTTCTGGCCATGGCCTCCTTCTGCTAAGACTGCATCAAAAAGAATGGGACAACCTGTCAGACTGAAATGTCTAGGATTGTGGGGCAAAAGAAATCTCTATTCTTTAGAAGTTAATTGCCTTTAGTATTTTATCATAACGATGGAAAGATGATTAACATGTTGGGGACATATGAAGGGGTGGCTTTTTATTCTGAGGCAAAGGCTTTAGGTATTCTGTAAATGACATAGCTTCTTCCATTTCCTTTGAGGATAATAACAAAGATAAAGAGAAGTGGAGTTGATATGAGATGAGAGATAAAACCATCTACCTTTAATCCCTCTGGGTGTTTTTCACAAAGGCTCATATTCCCAAGATAATCAACAAGAACAGACTGAGTGACCAGGGGACAAAACCTGCCCAAAAAGTGACAGTCAGGTTCCCTTTCCTAAGTCATTGGTGACATTGCAGCGACAGACTTTATCAGGCTCCAACGCTCACCTGCAATCTCCTGTCCATAACAAGATGTTCCAGGTACTTAACCAGGGCTTTAGGATATTTTTTAAGGCAACTAATAATGTCATCTGGATTAAAACTGGTCTGTTGCTGCTCATCCAAAGGTCTCTTGGTGAAAACTTGAACTCCAATCTGCAGAATGAACAGACATTCAGTTTTCTTCATCTTTCTTTTGGTCACCTAACATTCATGGTTTGGCTAAAACCATCTTGCAGAATATGCTGATTATTAAGCAGGTACAGCTTCTTATATGCCACACTTATCTCAAAAATATGGAGAAAAGCAGTCCAGCAAAAAGTCCCAAGAAAGAGCAAACAAAGGGCCCAACACAGACAGGAAGGAAAGAGGCCGGTTCTAAGAAACCCTCCCCATACCACTGCTGGGATTTCTTTTAAACTGGCTGGAAACTAACAAATGGAGCAGTCTCTGTTAACAGACTTTGACAGCCATGAAAGACACCAGCACCAGCACTATTAAGATTACCCCAAATAGAGACTGCCCCTTACAAAAACTAAGCAAGAAAATCCAGAAAGTATGAAAATTCATAGTGTGCTCTTGGTTCTCTGAACACGATGTCTGGCTAGTAGATTATTTAATGCACACGGCTAGTCTGCCATCTGAACCTATGGTCCCTGAACAGCTACCAGGTGGCCTTCCGACGCTTACCATGAGGAGCACCCTGGACCAATTCTGCCTTCTGAGGAAATACTAAGAAGGCCATTACACTTTGTTGGGCTTCCCTGGGTACTTACATGTGCAAGTACCAGCGCGTGCCCACTTGTGCACATGCACACACAGCTACATACCCTGTGAACCCCAAACATGAGAAGCATGACACAGCTGAAGGTCTGGATTGGTCTCCGCTCTGCTTGCCTACATGACTTTGAAAAAGTCCGTTAACCCCTTCTGTGAACCATGGCCTTTGAGAGATGGCAGCGGTCAAGCGGCATACAGAATCTGTGTTCGGCTATGATTGCTCTTAAGTGGAAAGGACTTAAGTCTTTGATACTGCACCGACGCCATAGAACATGTGCAGGTATGTTCTGTAGGCATGTGCACAGAGGTAAAAGAGGAATGGAATAAAACATATGCAAGGAGGGGCCAGTGAGCTGGCTCAGGAAGTAAAAGTCCTTGCTGCCAAGCTTGAATATCTGAGTTCAATCCCTGGGACACACATGATGGAAGGTGAGGCTGTCCCCTGACCATCATTCAAACAGTATGGCACATGTATGTAGACGGACGTGCACAAATACACACAAATAAATAAAGGTAATTTAAAGTGTTTCAATAGAGAAGGAATGAGGACTCTGATCTGGTTCAGGAAGTAGGATGGAGAGCAGAGAAGTCTGCCCTGCTCTGCCCTGCCTTGAATCAGGGTCTGATTTTGTCTCTCCAAGAGGAGGCAGGGAAATGTGTCTTCTATGCTTGCTGCCTTTGTCAGTGTGACCTGTGGGGACTCTTTAAGGTCTTTGTCCCTTTTTTTCTGAGCATGTTGCCTGGCTCTAGAGCAACGGTTCTCAACCTGTCAGTTGTGACCCCTTTGGAGGTTCCATATCAGATATCCTGCATATTAGCTACTTACTTTATAATTCATAACAGTAGTAAAATTAGAGTTATGAAGTAGCAATGAAATAATTTTATGGTTGGGGTCACCACAACATAAAAAACTGCATTAGAGGGTCACAGCATTAAGAAGGTTGCTCTACAGCCAAGGGCCAACAGCTGCTTTTTCACCATTGTCCTGTCTCAGCCTCCGAGATGAGGCAGGTCATGTTCATGACACTTCACACTTCCATGTCCACAGCCTCTCAGTAGGAGTGATACAAACAGAAGAGGACAATGGTCTTCCTGAAGGGGCCCAGACCTGAGGCTCCTTCCTGCAAAAGGCCCATCTGTGCAGAGTAATGACCCATTCCCATCCCAGAAAACAAAACACAGACTTCTGTTTCCTGACAAGTGAAGGGGGAATTTTAAGAATACTTTCAGAACACCAAGAGCGTGAGAAGGCCTGGCTGTTTATATTTCTGAGAGGCCTCTGCAGAGAACATGATCTGCAGAGACCAGAGCAGACAGTGGCATTTGCTAATGCTGAAAGGAAGGTTAAAAAGGTCACCAAGTCAACAGGAGGATGAATGTGGCTTCTTTCCCTTCCACCTAAAGATGGGGGTGGGGAGACCTTGGTGTCTTTTACCAGCCATTCCAAAGAGAGTGCACTTATGAAACACAAACCTCCTCACTTTTCTGCAAAAGCCAATCTGCATGGGTCCACACCAGCTCCTGGTCTACGCAGTAGGTAAGAAAATCAACGATGTATTCGTACAGGTCTGAGCGCGTAGAATCCTGGATATCCCCATTCACAATGTTCACCCACAACTGGAAAGAAATAAAAATCCAAAAACTTTTAAATCCAGAATGTTATGTATCTTGTAGGATTAGTTTAGAAAATGCTTGTTGTCTTATGTGTTCACGTAAGACTTGCAAAAACACAGGATGAAACATTCCTCCCATGAAAATTTAGAACCTGAACATTCACAAGCATGCTGACAGTACAACCTGGATTTCAGGGTTTTATGGAATTTCTACCATGTATGAAGATTTACTCAAGTATGCAAATCTTTATGCTGTGTTAACATCATTATAACACACATACAGTGATTCTAAAGATGCCACTACTATGTCTTAAAAAATAAACATTTTGTTCGCAATATCGAGGTCTGCTCTTGGCCTTGAGGCATGTGTTGATGGAAACTCACTTTCCTCACTGTGAAATGATGCCATTGTGAAGCTTTCACAAAGTAGTTGCAAGACTACACTCACAAACACATGGCCAAAGCCAGGGAGTCGATGTTACACAAAAGGCTCACAAGGAAACTAGCACACAATGCAGTCTGAGAGGTAACAGGCAGACACCAGCACATCTCCCCAGGGTGCGAGAAGACACTCTGTAAAGATCAGTGGGAAGCAGTAAGCGAAGGGACAAGGGACAAGGCTAACAAATTGATGGCATCATTCAGGTGCAGCATCCCTGCTGGTCTCCACAGAGCAAGAGCTCGCACTTGACCAGCTTTGGCTTTGTAGTGGAGCTGTGAGGAAAGCAATCGCCCAGGTCACCGGCAACGGTTACTGCTACTCACAGTAGAAATTATAATGCAACTGTTACCTGCTGCCCTCATTTTCTAAGGTGATGTCATATGTCTGCTGGCTCAGCAAAAACATCACATTTTCAAGCTAATTTCATAAAAGTAAAGAAAAGCAGTGTACATTATCAGTTAGGAAGGGGGAAGAAGGGGATGGGGAGCAGAAGGGAGCTTAGATATGAGCTACTAAAATACAGTTAGAGAAATAGCCACGGTGTTCTGTAGCTCACTGGAGTAAATAAAAGCGCTAAAATAGATGAGCTCCAAACTTCTTGGTACAGAGACAGTGAACGTCTAAGGAGGTGGGGTACCAGTGACCATGACGAGATCACTTCTTTCTAATGTAAGCACGTGTTAAGTGGAACACTGAATCTGCACACTGTGTAGTTACTATGTGACACTTAATTTTTTAAACATATGTTAATGTTATGTGCCCATGTGTCCATATGACATATGTGTGGAGTGCCAATGAAGGCCACAAGAAGGGGTCGACTCCCAAAATCTGAAGTTGTGGGTTGTGAGCCACCCAACCAACATGGGTGCTGAACAGGCTGAGAAGAGCAGCAGCTTCGCCGTATCTCCAGGCCCTTTAATTCTATAGAAGGAAATGAGCCTTTTTTCATTTCTTCAGTTTTCACAAACTCATTCTTGATAATGTTCTTTAAAGAGATTTAAAGATATCACTTCTTGGCTTTTTTGTTTGTTTGTTTTGTCAAGAACAAGTATGGAGACTTCCCAAAGAATCCACTTTTGAAAACAGTATTATATTTGTTCTGTGCAGAAAAGATCCCATCAGGCAAAAGTGGTTTCTATCAACTGATGAGTTTTTAAAAAGTAACACAAAATTATAGGTTATCGGCCCTCAAACAACACTAAAATGCTTTATCTTTTTATTTGTGTGTGTGTGTCTGTGTACGTGTGGTGTGTGAACGTGGGTGCCCATGTGCCTCAGTTCACATGTGGAGGTCTGAGAACAACTTTCAAGGGTTGGTTCTCCTGACACCATGGGTTCTCAGGCTCAAACTCAGCGTGCCAAGCTTTGCCCAAGTGCTTTTACCCCCCGAATGCCTGACTAACCCACTAGAACCCTTTGAACTCACCTGAACTGCAGAGGCGTCTTGTTTATTGTAATGGTAAAGCAGTCCTAGTGCGAAATACCTGGGAGAAAACATGGTAGAGAAGGTAAGCAAGGACCCGGCACACAGTCTGGGACATGCACAGTCTTCCTCCCACTCGGCAGGTGATCTCTGGAAAGGTCGGGTACTTCCCTTGAGATACGGAAGTGCTAGCCAAGAGCTTCCCTTTCAAATCCCTGCGAATATTACATGACTTTTTATAGACACAACATCCCGAGTCACTACCACCAGGTGTCAGTGTACACTGGATTTGAAACCAAACAGGTGGAGTAGCCCTAACGTGAACCATGAAATCTGAAATATGCCAAAACATGAAACTTTAAGGGCAAACTTAGGGTATTGTGTGTGTGTGTGTGTGTGTGTGTGTGTGTGTGTGTGTGCGTGCGTGCACGCGTGCTCCTGATCCCAAGTGTTCTCTGCGTGGTGGTGGTGGTGGTACTTATTCTGCAGAGGCTAGTGGTTGCCCTCAGGCATATTCCACCATCATCCCCCACTCTGTTTATTGATGTACAGTACAACCTGGATTTCAGGGTTTTATGGAATTTTTCAGGGTTTTATGGAACCTGGAATCCACCAGTTTGGGTAGTCTAGGAGCCTGCAGGTCCCAGATGGGCTGCCACATGTGCCAGCATTTGTGAGTTCTGGTGTTTAAGCTCCAGTCTTCACGGCTGTATAGCAAATTCTCTATTCAATGGGCCATCTCCTTAGCCTGTTTCAGGTCTTGAAGCATTTTAGATTTCAGGGTTTCAGATTAGGAAACTTAAAGAATACAAAAAGATTTCAAAATCTGAAAAACTCAAAATTTAAAATTTCTTCTGTCCAGGCATTCTGGTTAAGAGATAGATATGCAACCTACACCACCCATGGGTTCAAAACAAGCTGTAGAAAGAGCCAACACTGCCAAAGAAGCCCACGACACCTCAGGCATCAGATGGGATCTGACATGGTGGTCCCATGTCTTCATCAGTCCTTTTTTTTAAATACTAAACCATGAGGTCTGGAGAGGCAATTAAGCAGAGGACCCAAGTTCATTTCCCAGCAGCCATGTTTAGCAGCTCATAACACCTATTAACTCCAGCTCCAAGGGAACAACACCCTCTTTTGGCTTCTATGGTATCTGGACAAACTCACACAGAAACATACACATATCTAAATATGAAAGCAATCTTTCTTAAAAGATTACACATAAAAACCGTAAGGAGCTGCCAGCCCTGAGCAAGCTGCTCACTGCACTCACTGCCCATGAATTTAGGGTTGTTTACTAGCTAGTTGGCATAATGAAGGCAGTTCAAACCCTGACCAACAAGATCAAGAAGGCTCAGTTACTTATTTAGATGCCTATCTAACCTTGGTTGTGAGTGACCCAGCTGCACTCTTACTACCAAGTAGAATCATCTAAGGGTGAGTCCTGGTCTGACAACAGAACGTTCTGAATTGCTGAATCGATTAACAAAGCTCATGGTAATTCACATCGTACTCTCCAACATGAAGAACAAGGACAAGAGGGAATTCCTCCTAGGCCCCTTACACCAGGAGAACATATGAGGACCACTTAGTGCCTGCTTTCACAGTGACTTCTTGGTGATCCCGACTCTCATCCAGACACAATGCTAGCTGAGTCAGTTGCACAGCATCTTCTCGAGGGGCCTCAGGGACTGCAAGAGGGCTGTACAGAAAGCCTCACCACATGGGGCTCAGAACACTCACTTTTTGTGCTTTTCCAGCCAGGCAGCACTGTCGGTCAGCAAGCAGAAGTTCTCGGTGACCAAGAGGTCCAGGAGGCTATCATGGTCGGCTTCTGCATACAGCTTGAGCAAGGCCGTATCAATGTCTTCCTTGTAGCCATTTGCTACCTCTGTGCTGCGGACTTCGTTCAGGTAGCTCATGAGGAAGCGCTTGCACTTGGCCATCTTCTCCTGGTCACCTTGGGTCAGTTGGTTCAGGTCTGCATACTCATGAAGAGGAGGGTGAGACCGGGTGAAGGAGGAGGAGGTGGGCAACAGGAAGGGGTAGAGAGAGATCAGCTCCCGGACATCCAGCTGGCTGCTTCTGCAATTACAGTGTCAAACTAAATGAAGCAGAAAGAGAGAGAGGGTACACATGGGCACACTAACAACACTGGAGGGCAGTACCTACAGGCACATGGCAATGGGGTGAGTGCATCCAAGTGACCATCCTAATTTGCTAGTGCCAGTGAAGCGCTGCCAAACATGGTTCAGAAAAGAGCAGAGGAGACGAGTGAGGAACATATAGATGTTTGCGCAGTACAACATCAAGATACTGCACTGTGAGGAAAGCCCAGTGAGCCCTGGGATTCCCTGCGCAAGAAAGAACTGTGCCAAGAACAGTGTGGCATCAATCTGAGCCAGGACAAAAAGCATCTTCCTGATGATAACTCGAGAGAGAGTTTTCCGTGATGTTTGAATAAGGGACTTTATCCTCCCCTGGGTCGTGCTACTATTGACATCCAGTAGGTAGAATCTAGGCTGAACACCCTACAATGTGCCAGGCGTCCCTGCCGCAACACTCTCACAAGCGAGAACTGTCAGACCAAGGGTGTCATGGTCAAGACACTGAGGTCTACAGGAGGGTTCCTGATGCAGGAAACTTGCTCACTGTTAAGGTCGAGGGTAAACATGATGAAGGAAGATTCCTCTTCTAGCACACGAGTCCAGAATAATGCCCACACTAGATAGGAGAGGTCCCTTCTCCAAGCTCATATGGGTCTTCAGAAGCACAGGCCCTCTCATGCCCTTGTGTTCCTCATCCCAATACTTAGGCCAAGTTTGCTAAGTGATGTGAAGACAGACTGAGGATCCCCAGAGGAAGACAGGTAGCTTGGGTCGCATACACAGACAACATGTGGGGTTTCTTATAGGTACCAACTGTGTTGAACTAGCCGTATGGCCTCTGGCACAGTTATGGAGTCTGAGGTCAAGGCCCAGTACAGTGAGAAACTTGTTACAGCAACGTATGCCACGGAATAAGAAGGGCAAGGCCAACTGTCCCTGTCAAAGAAGCTTGTTAGCCACACGTCAGTTCTCAGTGACACTGTGATAAGGTGAATAGCCACCAGCCTGATGCTATGCTGTTGAGAGACTAACATGGAAGCATAAGAACCCTGTTCTAATGACAGACAGGCCCAGCTTCCGTTCTCTCACCAGAGCGGGAGCTTTCCTAGGCACGTACTCAGGGACATTCACCCTGTGTCAGACTGACCCCAAGAAGCAGTGGCATGTACCTGTGATATGGAAGTCCAGACCGCTGACACTGCCAGGACAAAGCAGGGAGCTGGGGTCAGATGAATGAGGGTCCTACCTCAACTGAAGTCAGTCTTTACAGGAGAGACGGTGGCAGCAACTGGACTGGCACAGATAAAAGCACTATCGGGAGTCACTCCTCGAGAAATGACTTCTTCCCTCAGAAACCTGTTCTCTACATCCCATTTTGTGACAGGGAAAGACGTCAAATCTGCTGTATATGCCAGCACATGCTTGAGCAGTCATCCTTAGGGAAGAGCAGAGGGAGCCCCTGGAAGGTACAGCTAGGTCCCCTGGAAAATACAGGGTCTATAGAGCTTCCTATATATATTGTTTGCTAGGGGATCTTCTAGGGAACACTGTTCTTTAGGATACTAACTATAATCACAGCAGTGCACCTTCTCTGGGGGTGCTGAGCCAGTCTGTGAGTGACTACAGTCACAGGAGCACACTGGTGAGAGCGGAGGACAGACACAAGGGCAGGTGTGATGACAAAGGTGTGCTTCCTCTACATACGGGTAAGAAAAACCAAGAGCAAGAGGGATTGTGAGAAAGCAAATAAACGAGAAAAAAAGGAGAGAGGACAAAAGAGAGAGCAAATGCCTGTGAGGGCCCACAGGAGAATCCATACAGCTTCAAAACCAATTGGCATGGCGGATATTTGTCTTCCTAAAGACAAATTCACTTTCTCAGTGGGCCAACCAGGTACATACTATCTTGAAAGCCTATAAGATGATTAAAAGTCATCCCCAAAGCCCTTGCTTTCTCCAAACTCAGCTTATAGTGAAATCTTTGGAAAGGAGGTAGCAAGAAAAAATGTTTCTCAGAATCCACACTTTAACAGTTCTACTTCAGAACTCTGCTGCCTGCTACTTTCAATTTAGGAGCTGGGACAGCGGAAGTACTAAGGCTGCTGGTGGAGCCCAGGAACCACCTTCTAAGGTGTGAACTACCACAAGTAGCCCTACCTGCATGTGGCCGTGCCACAATTTCCCCTTGAAATTGCACAGATGATGGAGGTTTCCAAGAGAGGAACACTGAGTGACAGTCCTGCTACCAACATTTCAAATTACCTGAAGAGCTCTTTGGCTTCCAAGAACTGGAGTTGTGCAAACTGTATAAAGCCTGCCTGTTGCAGAATCCTCCTGTACATTACCTGTAAGGAGAGAGGGATCAATCAGCTCTTGAAAACACCTTAAACCATCAAAGGGGTAGGCTGCATGTCATTCACATCCCAATTTACTGTATTCCATGGAGATAAGAAGTTAACAGTTAAAGAAAAAATAAAATGTACTTGAGAATATGTTGTTTCTCACATATCAATATATGTTCAAGTACCTTATATAAATCAGCACTGTATCCAACAGAATCTATACACATCATTCTACATGCTTTAAGTCATGTATAGAGTGTCTGCATTATCCAGCAAGATGTAAATCTAATATAAACAGTTCTTATACTATGTAGTTTAGGGAATAGTGTCCAAGAAAACAGTCTGTACCTATTTAGTACAAATGCGAATCTTTCCTCTAGTGGTGCATGTAGAACCTCATGCATGCAGGAAAGTACTCTACCATGCAGAGGAGCTGAACACAGCACACACACACACGCACACATACGTATGCACACACAGATATGCATATACCTGCATATATATATATAAACACACACACACACAAACACCTTCACACACACACACATATGCACACACAGATATGCACATACATGTACATATATATATATACATATATATACACAGACACCTTCACACACATACGTATGCACACACAAATATGCACATACATGTATATATATCTATACATACACAAACACCTTTACATATACAAACACACACAAACATGCAGACACCTCCACACACACACACACACACACACGCACCCACGTACAGACACCTTCACACACACGCACATCTTCATAGTCTTGATTCCATGAACCCCTGAGATACTGCTTCATCGCCGTTCTCAGTCCACCAGGCTTCTGTGACCACTTCAGCCTGTGAACCTCACGGACTCTGTCATGTTCCTCTCTCCTCTGAAAGTGACTTTGCAGGTATTTCTCATACCATCCCTCAGACACATGGACAGTTAAGCATCATTACAACACAGATACATGGGCCCTTTTAGCCAAAGTTGAGGAAGTGCTATGTGCCCTCTCACCTAGAGGTGTTTGGATCACATTAGACACACTATCTGAAGTTCTTGCACTAAATTGCCTGCTCACCTGTACATGGACCACTGCAACCCAACCTAACCGATCTGCAGGGCTCTTCCATTCTTGTAACATCCAACAATAACAACACACACACATTTGGGCTGGAGAAATGGCTCAGTCACTAAGCGCAGTGGCTGCTCTTCCGAAGGACCGGAGTTTGATTCCCAAAACTTACATGGCAGCTCACAACTGTCTGTAACTTCAGTTCCAGAGGATCTGACTCCTCACACAGACATACGTGCAAGCAGAACACCAATGTACATAAAATAAAAATCAATGAATAAATCACTGAAAGAAAACTGGGTGGTGATGGCACACGCCTTTAAATCTCAGAAACTGGGAGACAGAGGCCTGGTTCAAGGCCAGACTGGTTCACACAGTGAGTTCCCGGACAGCCAGGGCTACATAGAGAAATCCTGCCTCAAAACACAAAACAAAGGATAGCGCACACCTCAGGAGCACCAGTCCCTTCCTCCCTTCCCCCACTGCCTGTTCCTGAGCTCTGTTAAGGTTTATGGGAAGTGGCTTCTGGACACATCTTGCTGCTTGTTCTCATGTATGCCAACAACATCAACTTGGCCCTCTGACTCACCATTCTCTTCTACAAATTCTTCTTGTGTCCTAGAATGCCCAGAGGTCCTGGACTACAGGCTATGCCGGTTACCTACCTGAGTACCTAACCACCAGTTTATCAACTCCTCTATTTATTCAGGGATGACTGATCTTAAGGACTCCTTGGTCCACTTTTATTGTTCTCACTGCCCCAATTTTAAAGATGAGAAATTCTATTTAGAGATAAGTTTTTACTAAAGTGACTAAAGTAATAAATGGTTGAGTCATGACTTAAAATCAGACTTTATCAACACATTCTATTGTTTTTAAGAACAATCTTGTTCTCTCAAATCAATTTTAAAATGTTTGTCCGTGGTGTGTGATGTGTGTGTATGTATGAGAGGAGAGAGAGAGAGAGAGAGAGAGAGAGAGCAAGCACTCGTGTATGTGAGTTCAATTGGATTGCTGGGGATCAAACAGATTTCCTTGTGACTGTTAGGTAAGTGTTCCAATTCTGAGCTACGCCCCGTTCACCATGGTTTTAAGGAGCTCTCCAAGCATAGCAACAGTTCCTCAGGGGTGCTGAGATCAGTGCACTGCTCACACTGCCTGTCTCTCTCTTCTCCCCAACTGCCTTTATCTCTCCTCTCTGAAAACAACCATTTCTGACCCAGCAACCAGACTTATTATACCACCTTCTAAAAAGGAGAAGGCAGAATCATGCTACCCAGTATGCAGTTCTGTTTCTGAGACATCCTTGTAGGAAAAGAATCAAAAGGATCCATAAGTGTGGGAGAATTCTTAGCTATATCCAGGCTTGCTGCAGAGAATTCAGTGACAGCAGCATCATCACAATATCCTCCCACTCCCTAGCCCCAGCCCCTTAGTCCCCATCTCCCTAGCCCCCACCCCCAGAGGGAGACAGAATCACCACCAATGTAACAAGCCTCCATGAGTCAGGAGGCTGAAGTGTGAATGAGTTAACAGTGTTTGGAGGTGCACTTTGTGGGATGCAGTTAGGGTAGATGATGTCAGAGCTCACACACTTACTCTTACTACGGGATGCTTTGGGACTGACAGATATGAGTTAGAAATGGGCAACATGAACAGTAGATGTGTCCAGAAAAGACGGTGGGGCCAGTCAATGAAGCAATTCACCTGGGCAACGATGCATCTTTTGAAATAGTGGCATGTGCATGAGATTGCAGACAGACAGGCAGAGACACAGACACACACACACACACACACACACACACACACACACACAGCTGTTTGCACAGCTCATGGAAAATAACAGCCACATAACAGGAGAGTTGAACTTGTGGCGTTATAGGGAGAAAGCAGAGATCAGATGCAAAGGAACAGAACCCCTCCACCACCACCACCACACACACACCATATAGCAGGCTAGAGAACAACAGAACTCGTGTGATTTCCTCAGGTATGGCTATGCACCTCTGTTCTTGTCAAAAAGAGCAGAAAGGGTTGGGGGTAGGGGGAAGCAAAATTGAGACACAGAACATTGAAGGCTCCCATTAGAAAATGCTGCCTGATGTGAGTGCAGTGCACATGGTACTGGTACAGAGACAGGGTGCCCTTCTACAGCAGCTGTGGTTACTGCCACAGCTGCACACTGCCCAGAAGGCTCCTGTGCACTCTGCTGAGGCCCTCTCCGCCTGCACTGTGTGGACAAGCGAGGTAACGAAAGCGCCAGTGCTCAGGAGCTTTCTGCCTTTGTGTTTGCTGCCCCCTGCTGAATGCCAGTAGGTCAGTGCCACTTCAGCAAGTAGGAGCAGGGATAAGAAACTCTCAGTGCATGGCACTTTCTCAGACAATTAGGAATAGTACTACCTCAAGATCCAGCTATACCACTCCTAGGCTTATAACCAAAATATGCTCAACTATACAACAAGGACATCTGCTCAACCGTGTTCGTAGCAGCTTTATTCCTAATAGCCAGAAGCTGGAAATGGAGGAATGGATACATAAATTGTGGTACATTTACACAATGGAATATTATTCAGCAATTAAAAACAAGGAATTCATGAAATTTGCAGGCAAATGGTAGGAACTAGAAAAGATCATCTTGACTGAAGTATCCCAGGAGCAGAAAGACACACATGGTATAAACTCACTTATAAGTGGATATTAGATATATAATATAGGATAATCATACTAAAATCTGTACACCTAAAGAAGCTAATCAAGAAAGTGGACCCTGGGTAAGATGCTCAATCCTCATTCAGAAAGGCAAACAGGACAGACATCAGAAGAGGGAGAAAACAGGCAACAGGATACCACAGAGGGCCTCTGAAAGACTCTACCCAGCAGGGTATTAAAGCAGATGCTGAGACTCATAGCCAAACTAGGCAGAGAGCAGGGAATCTTATGAAAGAAGGGTGAGATAAATAGACCTGGAGGGCACAGGAGCTCTACAAGGAGAGCAATAGAACCAAAACATCTAGACACAGGGCTCTTTTCTGAGACTGATACTCCAACCATACATGGAGATAACCTGGAACCCCTGTAGCCTATGGCAGCTCAGTCTCCAAGTGGGTTCCTTAGTAAGGAAAATAGAGGCTGTCTCTGACATGAACTCAGTAGCTGGCTCTTTGATTACCTCCCCTTGAGGAGAGAGCAGCCTTACCAGGCCACAGAGGAAGGCAATGCAAACAGTCCTGATGAAACCAGATAGGCTAGGGTCAGAGGGAAGGGGAGGAGAACTTCCCCTATCAGTGGACTGGGGAAGAGTCAAGGGAGAAGAGGGAGGGAGGGTAGGATTAGGAAGGTACAAGGGAGGGGGCTGCAGTTGGGATAAAAAGTGAATAAATTGTAATTTAAAAAAATAATTAATGAAAAAAAAAAAAAGAATGTCTCAGTGTTTACACACAGAGACCTCTCCTTCAAAATCCCCAAAGTATCCATGACACATGCCCTTTTCATTCACTGGCACAAGCTACTCTTTGCTCTATGAGGCAACTTACATCCAAACACATCTTTTCTGCCACAGCAACCAATCACGGGTAAAATCTGACTGGCTTTCGTCTCTAAGAACTCTTACTGATTGAGTCAGATGATAACAGAGAACGTCTGTGCACCATTATAGTTTTGGTTTGTTCGTGGAGTTTTGTTGTTGCACTTTTGCAGCACTAGGGATGAACCTACAGCCTCACCCATGTTAGGCAAGAGACATACATCACTTTTAACTTTGAGACAGGGTTCTAAATTCCAAGGCTGGTACTGAACTCAGGCTATACCTCAGGTAGGCCTTGAACTTGAGGTTCACTAACCTCAAGCTTCTAAATAGCTTCTGAATAGCTTTACAGGTCTATGCCTCCAGGTTCAGCTAACACACTTTAGCACCCTCAAATATGTAGAACATCTTTAATGACACATCCAATCAAGTACGAATTTTAGGGAATGTGATTGATACTGATTGCATTTATCGTATCAGTAACATTTAAAGTTAACATGTTTTCAGTGTACTGCATGTTTTCTTCTGGCCAGGTGTGATGATTTGTTCCTGTGGTTCCTGTACTTGGAAAGTGGAAGGGAATAAAGTGGCTGAGCTCCTTTATCCACACTGAGGGCAAAGTATTGCCTACAGAAGATAACAGAAAACAAAACAATACAAAAAAAAAAACGGGGGGGGGGGGGGCGGCGGCAATCTTTTGACATTGTGATATGATAATGTGTGACCTACAAATGTATTGGTAAATATATTCATAACTATCCTGGATGCATGTGGCCTCTGCTGTCGACAGGGAGGACCCGCATGGAAATTAATTCAACCTAGCCTCAAAAATACAAACTCTAAAATCAGAGACCAGTTGGCCTGACCTAACTCTGCCAGTTTATAACAATCATGTTCATAACTGTTCTTAGGTGGCGATTGAAGAAGGGAGTTGACTTCAAATACGCCTAGTGTATCAAGGGAGAAACTGACAAGCTGACCTTCCCAGCTGGCTGTGCAATCTCAAATGGGCCTTTTGGTTGCTCTGCAGCCTGCTTTCTCGGCTACAGAATGTAAGATGTTTTGAAAACATTACACAATGGCACAAAAGCTCTGTGCATAGTCTTACACAGAGTGAGCCCAACGCACGTGGCAATGCTTTCTAGCTTGCGCTTACAGGCATGCTTTCTTGTGATCAGTTCATTACCAACCTGAAATTTCTCTTTTGGAATGTTCCTCCGGGCTCCTTTTGCCAAGACCAAAGCCTCCTCCACTCTCCGGTTTGCTAACAGATCCTGTATTTGTTTTTCCAGAGGTAATGGAACCAAGATGTAAACTCCTTTACTAGTGGCAACAATCACTCTTCCTAAGGGAAGAAAAGAAAAACATTAACAGGGTTGGAAAGGGAAAAGCATTTCCTCCCTCAATACATTCCTGCTTCCTCACACTGGGCTCTTATCTGACCTGCTAATCCCTCCCTCCAGCTTTTCCAATACCACTCCACATGAAACTATGGAATGATGCCCCCCTTTCTTCCACCCACACGACAGTATTGGGAAGGTAAACTTTAATGTCATACTGCTAAAGAATAAGACATGCTCTTTATCCCTTTTCTATGTGAAAGTGCCTATTGATTTTGAAACCCGCAAGGACACACATGATACAGAGTCCAATGAAGCTGCAGAGCTCCATCGTGAAATATTAAAACCTCATTGAAAATCTTTTCCTTTCTTTACATAAACTAAGATTTTAATGTAATATTTTGAACTATGAAATAATATTTCATGCTTCCCTTACATCCATTTACCAGCTAGCTTTTTTGCTCACTTACTGATCTCCCTGCCATCCTGCCACCTCTTTTTGTCTAAGCCTTGTATTCAAGGCTTATCAGCAGCAGTTCTCAACTTGTGGGTCATAACAACCCTTTCATGGGGGTTGTCTAAGATGATCAGAAAACACAGATATTTACAACTCATAACAGTAACATGATTTCAGTTATGAAGTGATTTTATGGTTGGGGCTCACCACAACACGAGGAACTGTATTATAGGGTCACAGCATGAGAAAGGCTGAGAACCACTGATCTACAGGAAGCCTGTGAAAGAGTCGGTCAAAGCTAGAGCCTTTCATTGAGCTTTCAAGTTAAACTCTGACCCTTCTCTTAACTCTGCAGTCCCTCTTCAAACGAAGTAGTTAACGTATTTTTTTTTTTTATCCTGTATAGGAATTAGAGTGGATTTCCTTGCTTTTTGTCAGTGCCTGGACCTCTGCTTGGAGCCACTCTTCCCAAGAGCTTCTGCTCCAGTACAAGATAGGTTATCCTGGTCTCTTCTATGTCCATAACCCCTGTGCAAGTCTGAAGCACTTAGCATTACAGTCTTGTAACCTGAGCATGCAGTCATCCCCCTACGTCTACAGATTGCATGTCTGCAGGTTCAATCCACCAGGGATCATGGAGAGATTTTTTTCCTTTGCCATTATTCTCTAAACAATAAATCAAGTAACAACTACTTAAATAGCATTTTCATGGCTTTAAATAGCTTAGAGGTGATTTAAAACCAACAAGAGTATGAGTGTAGGTTCTAGGTTAATACTAAGCCAAGCCATAGAAAGGGCTGAAATATCCGTGTATTTTACTATTCAAAATGGGATCCTGCCATCTTTCCATGTGTGTACCAAGAGATGACTGCAATCCATGTGTCAGTCTTAACTAGACCTGACCACATCATGGCGGGGCTACATTTCTTACTGAGGTTCTATCCCTAGCACCTCAGACACGAGGCAGGCAATAATTGGCTTGGAGAACAAAAAGACACTCAAAAGGCAAGAACAAGGAATAAATCTAGGCTTATGCTCAAAGCCATTCTGTGGACAAGTCGGGGACATGAAGATGGGAGGCTGTGGTAGTAAGAAAAGGGCCCCCATAGGCTCCTGAGGAGTTGTGCTATGAGGAGGCGTGGCCTTACTGGAACAGGTGTGGCTTTGCTGGAGGTAGAATTTCACTGGGAGTGGGCTTTGAGGTCTCCTATACTCAAGACAGGCCTACTGGCTCAGTGTTTCTTCCTGCTGCCTGCAGATCCAGACGTAGAACTCACCGCTCCTCCAGCACCATGTCTGCCTGCAGGCTGCCATGCTTTCCGGCATGATGATAGTGGACTGACCCTCAGAAACTGTAAGCCAGCCTCAATTAAACGTTTTCCTTTAAGAGTTGCCATGGTCATGGTGTCTCTTTGAAGTAATAGAGAGCCTAGCTAAGAAAGTGGGCTAGCAGATGGTACTAAAGAGTGAACACTAACATTCTCAGTTATGAGCATTCTTAGGTTTGTGTTGAGGTAGGTCAGCATTAAATGATGCTGTATCTTCCATTTACTTATGAACAAAGCTGCAAAACAGACACAAGCCTTCAGTCTAGGTGAAGGGAATATAGTGGTTCATTCTGTCTCTCACTCAGTTACCTTGAACATTTAGAAATGCTCAAAATGGAATGGAGGAAAAATGAAACCAGTGCACATGATACCTAGGCCACTCACCAACTGTGCCCAAACACACTGCAGCCTTGATCCTCCACCTTCCACGCACAGCAAGGACCCATGTACGGGACCTCTTGTTCAGCCCTTCTCTGCTAGAAGGTTCTGTGTATGCCTGCTTAGCTGACACCTATCCATCCTTAAAAAATGTCACCCTCAGGAGGCCCTCCGTGGTATCTCCCAGGGGGCTGACTCCCTCTCCAGCTATGTCTTCAATCACTGTGGCTCTTTACTGAGATGCCTATCATCTCACCCTTAACACTGTCCTGTGCTGTCCAGAAACAGCTGTTTCTTTTTGAAACATTTGTTTCTTTTATTTGTGTGTGAGTATGTGTGTATGCTCGCACACACATCTGTGCATGCGTGGGATACATATTTACAGGTACACACATACAGCTGTGAGCAGCCAGCTGTGCGTACTGGGAACAAATCTGCACCCTCTGCGAGAGTAGTAAGAACACTTAACCACTGAGCCATTTCTCCAGCTCTGTTTATGTATCTTCTCTCAGCATAAGGCCCAGCTCTTAATGGGTCCCCAATAACATTTACTGCAGAAAGACTACAGAGGTTTGGAAGGAAAATGTTAAGACTTCTGTTTCAACAGGTACCTTCAAAGTCCTGCAGGATGTGACCTTCCTTAAAGGGCAGGGTCTGTTTCTGCTGCTGATCCAGCATGCTGTGAACTGTGATGAATTCATCATCGAGCGCAATGACGTATGGGAAGCAAACAGCTGCTCCAATCACATTCTCTGACCAGTGCACAGGGGCACGCTGGGAAATCCCGGCCACAGTGGCAAACATGCCTAGAAAAATAGAAAGAAGGTGTCTTCAAATAACCATGAGGTGTTCTTTGCCATAGAAATGACTGGATGGAAAGTAGCTCACTCACTCTACTCTGCTACAGGCTTGCAATTTTAAAGCAGTGATAGAATAAACTCATGAGTAAAGAGCCCTGTGTAACCTTTACCACTGTGAAGAGAACCACCTTACTCATGATGCACATCACACCTGCTTCTAATTACAAATGAGATTTTAAAATGTTTCCATTGAACTTCCATGCCCTTTATAAACGACAGGTTCTTCACACAGGAGACATAAATTGCTTAGGAAGTGTCACAAGCTTTCTTCTGCATCCACCCCTCCACCTACCTAGCTTGCCTCTGTGCTCCAGCTCATTTTCACACATATTTACTGAGCACTTGCGATCTGCCAGATACTCCTATGAGACGCTGGCTAAGCTTAGAGCTGAGGTCTGAGCACTGACTATTGGTTTCACCCCTTTATCAATGAGAATGTATATAAGCTGTCAGAACACACGTTACACCAAGTATGTTTTTGATTCAAGAAAGGCTTATTATAGCCTTTGTCTATAATAAGCTTGTGTCAGTTATGTATACTGTACATAAGGCACTAACATTGGGGATTGCGGACGTGAATGTTCTGACCAAGATGTATTAATCCATTTTAACTTTAATGTTCGGAAACTTCACACTGTTGCTTCCAAATGATTAGACACCTCTGAAGCAATCCAGTGGCTTCTGTTATATAACATGGGGTGGGAGGTGAGGCAGCTCTAAAAGGGGCCAAAAGTCCCATTGCTTTTGAGGTAGGACACCCTAGCAGGAGCATGAAGCAGGACAAAGTCACTTACCTCATGAGCCAGGAAGCAAACCCAGAGAAGTGGAAGGAGGAATCTAGACTCCCCCAATGCTTCTCAAGACCCACCCTAAGACCTTTCCTCCAGATGCCACCACCCAGAGAAGTGGTTCTCAACCTGTGGGTCACGACCCCCCTGGGGCAAGTTGATTGACTTTTATGGAGCTCCCTTAAGACCACTGGAAAACAGATATTTATGTTATGCTACATAACAGTAGCAAAATTACAGCCACGAAGTAGCAACAAAATATTTTTATGGTTAGGGCCACCACAACATGAGGAAATGTATTAAAGGGTCACAGCATTAAGAAGGTTGAGAACCACTGATTGAGAGGGTTCACCCTAGATACTAAGGCTCTAACACAGGGACCCTCTTGGGGGGACACACACTCTGAGCACAGTAAACAGTAACACCAAGTATACAAAACAGCACCATAACACACCAAGGAAGTGAAGCACAACTATGAATGAAGACCAAGCTGGGAGGTTAGTACCATCATTGAAAGTCAGCCAAAGAGGCCAAAAGGGAGACGAAATAAATGGCTTAACTGGCAATGTGATGCCAACTCCACCAAGGCATGAGATAAATACAAACAGGCGTGGGATGAGCATGGAGCTACCCCAGGGATTCTGTTGAATTCTGGGTGAAACAGCCATGCTCCAAGCAATGAGACCCCATGATAACATGGAGACCTTCAACGCTGCCAGTCAGGGTCACTGCATTTTCCTCCTCAAGGGACTCACACAGTACAGTACAGAGGCTCTGGCTAATGTTTCTGACATAAAGAGGGCAAAAACCAGTTGTCAAGAACCACAACTTCTGCAGTTTCGCTGGAATGAAGGAGCAGAGTCTAACTTGCAAATGAGGTCAAGTCAAGCCAGGAAATTGCCCTAGGAAGAGGGGCACTAGCTAGACTCCTGCTAAAGTGCCCCGGGCTAACTCTGTTCTTGACAAGCAAGTGATGAAGCCTGTTGAGTTGATTCTACTGTGGGAGCCTAAGTGTTGTCAGTATACAGCCTAAGAGAGCTGGAAAGGGCACACCAACTTTCAAAAGCATTCTTTTTGGCCATGCCCCTTCTAAGTCCAAGCCCACCAGGTTGGAGAAAAGCCCACAAAACACGAAGAGCAACTGAATCATTCCCTTGTCTGAGAAGCACCATCAGGGGTATAGTGGGAGTCTTATAAAAAGTTTGCCTAACTTGTGTTGCAGGATATTTGGTCCTAGTGTGAACCCCAAAGTTGTGAACTGTAAAACCCTGTTTCTTGTTTGGTGTGGTTGATTCCTACCACATACCTTTAATCCAAGAACTTTTTATAGTAAACATGTGATTACGGTATGGTTTACCCAGCCCTAGCATACACCTTTAACCCAAGATGTCTCTGTATACAGGATTTAATAAAGTTAACACTAGGTCAAGAGGTGGACCGAAAAACCAGCTGACAGGGATTAAAGAGAAGAAGGGACTTTGAGTTAAAGGGTATTTAAGACAGTGTGAAGAAGTAGAAGTAAAAAAGCTTTTAGCTTAAGCTCTGGCTTTAGCTTAGGCTTCAGCTCCTCAGTCCCCTGGCTTTTTGGAATTTGAGCTAGGAAGCATTTGGCCTTGGGTATATTGGCCTTTTCATCCTGGTCTGTCAGTTGAGCTAGTGAGCCTTTTGAGGTTTTTTTTTCACCCAGACCTGAACTGAGAAGGAAGGTCAACTGGGTGCCTCTCTGAGCTAGATTTTCAACCTAGCATATGGCTCCTGAGTCCTTACTGGTAAAATAGAATGGTTTGGATTTTCATTTTTGTTTATAACAACAAACTTGCCTTACAAAAGGTCAAATGTGATCTCTTATGACAAGAGTGGTCACAAGTTACACTCAAAGAGAAAGGCAGAAGAAAAAAAAAATAGGTGTCATGCTGAAAGGTGCATTTACAACCTTGACTCTTAATTTCTGGAGCAATGTAATGACGCTATTTTTAGAACCTATAGCTATATAAGATATATATAAGAGACCTTATAAATAATCTTTCCAGTTGCTTAAAACTGTATTCTTTACAAGCAGAATGACAATTAAGTAAATTGATTCATTTAGCATGATGCTCATGTAGTTGAGACATAGTAAATTTGGGCGGTGGGGGAAAAATGCACTCAGAATACAACTGTCCTTCCCTTTTAATCTAACATTATAACCAAGAGAGGAATGTGGAACTCTCTAACACTTTCCCTGTGAAGCCTTCATAACCAGAACAGCTAGGGCTACACTAGGGGACAGGGGGAATGAAATGGGATTTCTAGGCACATATCTAAGTGTATCAGAAAGTTAGTGTCTATTAAGGCAACCTTGGAAATCAGCAAACAGAAGGGCTCTGCTGATACTTTGTGCACACAGTGGACAGTCATATAAAACACAGAGCAACTAAATTGGTTCTTTACATGGTAAGACAGGAGACCATATACATAATATCAGAAAACTTGAACGACTTTGTCTATAACCTGGAAGCCAGGGAACCTCAACTCAGAATCACAAAGTAATAACTAAAAAGGCCAACACAGTGGATCATATAGAACTTTGTAAAAAGAGATATTACAAGGCAAAAATTAGAAACAAACACCTAAAAGGTAAGTTGCAGACATGTTGGTTTCTCAAATATATAAAGAATACCAAGCAAGTCTAGTGATGATAGAGGGTTTGGGATGGAGGTGGGGTCCAATGAATGATAGGACAGTGCTTGGCATGAATGAGGCCCCGAGTTCAGTCCCTAGCACAAAAAAATAAAAAATAAGCCAGATTGAAAACACAGAGAATAGGTAATCCCTACTAACCTAAAGAAGCACAGTAGACCCCTAAACATGAGAATTTCTCAACCTGCCCACAGGGTAATGTGCTACACTGCCAAAGACACAAAAGTGTACTCTGTTGGCCAAGCCTGGGAAAAAAAGCACTGGTCATTTGTCACCAGAGAGAATATAAAATAACCCTTACCAAGGGAGACATGGTAATATTCAGCTCAGTTCACATACGTTCATGTTCTCTCTCAGCTATTCTAGAAAGCTCTGCTGTAATTCTGCTGAAAAAAACTATAAACAAACAAACAGTTACCTAAGGGAGGAGGCTAGAAAGTAACAGGACACAGGCTAGATCCTCTGTGGGGGAGCTAGCACAAGAGTACTTGCAGGAGGGTGCAGAGAAGGGAGCCTTGGTGTGGTAGCAAAGTGACAGTAAGGTACAGCATGGACCCTAACATGACTCAGGATGCAGCTATCTTAAAAGGGTGGGCTTCCCAGCATTGTCCATTGACACAACCTAGGGAAAATGGATAAGAGCCCAAGCATTCATGGGCTAAAAGCAGCAGGGCTCTGAGGAAGTGTGGTTTGACACCAGATGCTATCAGATTACTAGAGACACAGCAAAGTAGTTCCAGATCCTACTATATAAGCTCACAGTAAGCATCAATGGAATCACGTACCACAAATGTTTAAAGGGAGCCATGAGCCTACAATTGGTTTTCAATAGATTTTACAATAGGTTTCACCTTGACTTCTTACAAAGTGCCTGGAAGATGCAAAGTTTTTAAGGAGGAGAAAATGCTTTACAGAGAAGCATTTCCAGTGATATGTGAAGGGAAGAATAGCTACAAATGCAATGCTACCCATTGTCAGGCCTAATGATGACATGGGCCTAAGCAATGGTCATCAACAGCCATTATCACCACAAAAAGGGAGAAAGGCATGCAAACTCCTGACAGAGGGACCCACAGTATGAAGTTTCTTGTTTCCCTCACAAAGCAAAAACAAGAAAACCTTAAATCTCCAAATTACCTACTAGAAGTGAACAGAGGTCTGTAGGGTCAGAGTGGCATGTTCAACTACTCTACGGGGATAAAACTATCAAAAACCCAGAGTATAAGAAACCTCTAATTTCTTCAGCAAAGGAAAAAGGAAAAGTTAAGGAAAAAGTAAAAAGGGACGGAAGGAGCTAAAGAAAAATAAAATTTAACAAATCTATCATCCATTGGATGAGCCCTGGATAGAACTGAGATAAGAAAACTGAAAACACAACAAAACACGAAACCACACAGATATTTAAATATTTGTGCGTATCTATTACATATGATAAAATAGGAGGAATATAACGTGCCTAAATGTATTTGATAGTAGTCTGAGTATTTAACATCATTGTGGTTTTTCATTTACACACATGTATCTATAACTTTGAACCATATTTAAATATTTACAGATTAAATACTATGATGTTGAGGGCTGCTTCAAAATAACAGATGGCAAGAGGAGCACACAAAAGGACTGATAGGACTGAGGCCAGGGAAATGACACATTGGTTTCTTTATGCCATGTTCGCATTCATATTACATATATGCTTATGTGTATATATATACATATACACATACATACACACATGTAGGTATATATGCTTTCCACAAAAAAATTGCTTTTTTTTTTTTTTTAGAGCAAAGGACATTGGAACCAAGCATTTTCTTCTTCTGTCAAGCCATGAATAGACATGGAAGTCTTGAATACACCATCAAGTAAAAGCAGCCACTCTGAAAGACTGCATATCATATGATTCCATTACACATTCCAAGACCAACTGTGAAGACAGCAGAAGGTCAGTGGCTGCCAGGAGGTGGGATAGGGGTTCAGGAAGATTAAGTGAAGCCTAGAGAATTTTAAGGCAGTGAAAGCAATCTGTATGACACCACACTAGTGGTGACAAGCCATTGTACATTTGTGCAAACCTGCCAAAGGTACATCATCAGGAATGAGCCCTAATGTGAACCTGAATTCTCATTATTAATGAAGTGCTAAACAGGTTCACTGACTACATCTAAAACACCACTCTGGCGGGGAATTGTGACCCCACACTCAATCTGCTAGTTTCAGCACACACTGGTCATGCACATCTACTATGACCTGGCTGAGGGTTTCCAGTGCTGCCAGGCACTCACGAGTACTATCATGTGTCACATGTCAACTGGCCCACGGGAAATACATGTGATTACTATGCCTCCCAGTGACACTGGGGTCATCTTAACTGACCAACAGATACTACTCTGATGATTATACAATGACAAAATCATCAGTAATGATGGTGATTAGAACCATGTCATCAGGTGACATATTTCACTGTGGAGTCCGCGTTCTCCCACCGAAAGCTGTATCCAGACGCTGAGAGACAGCAGGTAGGACGCAGGTGCCATGAGCAGTAACCACCCCAGCCCTCCTCACCCAAGCCTCCGGGGCCAGCCAGCAGGAACTCCTGTCTGCCTATCCTCTTGACAATGGGTGGCTTCTCCTCACTGCAGTAGGGAAACAGGTCTTGGGAAAGGCCTGTGCTGTAGTTCAGGATGATGTACTGTGTGGTCAGGGCCAGGCACAAGAAGTAGCCATCCACAGCCACAGCAAGAGGCTGCTCTGGGGTGGACACCTCCTTGACAATCTGTACTCGGTCCTCATACACCAGAAACATCTGGACAGTCCTGCGTTTCACGGAGATGATGCACACTTCCACGCAGAAAGGGTCCCCGTTCACAGGGTTCTCATTCACTACAAATGCTGTAGCCCCTTTGATGCGTGCTCCTGAGGGGACGGGCTCCAGGTTCAGCATATTAACCAGGGTTATGGAGTTGTCACAGAGCACCAATAGCCTATTGAGAGCTGAGGCCGCACACAGCTCGTTCACGGGTTTCTTGAAGCCCAGGTGTCTGTGCAGCTGTTTGGTGGCAATGAAGGTAGCTGTCCCTGCAGGCATGGGCTTCTCCTCCAGCAGAAAGTGGTAAATAAAGCAGTCATTGGTGCCAACATAGAGATTCCTGCCACAGCACTCCACACATTCAATGCTGATGTGCTCTTTGTCACCCATCAGCAGCTCCCGCTCCACGGCAGAGACCAAGGTGAAGGCCTTGATGTTCATCATGTCTACTGGGTGATCTGCGGAAAGACAGATAAGAGGTTTTAATCTTAGAGGGAGAAGTGGAAACAAGAAGCTGCAATAAAGATGCATTGTCCCCCAATTTGCCATTTCAGCTGAAGAATCTGACACTGTTAGAAAACAGAAAGAAAAGGGTTTCTATGACCTGCCTCACTAGGCAGCTGGGTAACTTGCCCTTCCACTCATTCCCAACAGAGCTGAAAGTTCCACAGAATTTTCTCCATTTTTCTTGGGAGACACACACACACACACACACACACACACACACACACACACAATGTCTCTAGAAATGAACACATTCACACTGAGTAACAAAGACGTACCTCACTCCCTGGTCTTCCAGGTGGTGAGGTGACCTGTTCAGTAGGTTTGTGAGTGGGTCACTGGTGTGACAGTCACTGGAAAGCCTCACTGGAAGAAGAGCACCACGGCTTCCTAAGTGCTCCTCTGAGAAGGTCACTCAGTGTCAGAAGCTACAAAACCAGAAAACAGCCTGCCTTGGCTTCCTTTGGTAAAAAGGCAGCTTCCTAGCACAACTTCTAACTCCTGTGATGGGAAGGGGAGCCAGGGGATCTCAGCTTTAGAGGCCTAATAGAAGTGACAGAGACCATAATCAGGCCAATGCAAAAAAGACACCTCTGTCACTTCAAACTACTCAGAATGGAACAGAATCACCTTATGAGAAATTAATCCTGGTTCTCTGACACATTCCAGTGAAGGTTAGAAGATGTCAGAAATTAATTAATTCGAGGAAGGTGAGGAGTCCCAAAATGTCTCTGATGTCTTTCCACAATTCTTGCACCACTCCCCTACTGAGTCAGAGACAGGTATTTTGCATCAGACTGTGACTCCCTTCCCTGAGCCCAAAAGCCCAAGAAGGCAGACTGTCTGTGCAAACACCTAAGCCTTCCAATTCACATCCATCACTTGAACTGAAGTCGGAATGTCTCTCGGGGTCCTGAGCTCAAACTTCATCTTCCTTGTAGTGGTAATGAGAGGAAAAATGGCTTTGAGATTAGGGCTTCAGTATGAGGACTGTAGGTATGCGCTTAGTGCCCTTCACAAACAGGGAAGAGAGCTGTGTCCCTTCTACCTCGTGATGACCTAGCACTAGGACCTAGCATAGCACTAGGCCACTATGAAGACAGACCCTAACCAGACACCATGTGAGCAATAAAGCTCTGTCACTTACAGATCACCCAGGCCACAGCACCATGTTGTAGCAGGACGAAGACACTTAGCTTTTCCAGGCTGGGTCTCCAAATGAATGAAGAAACAGCAGCCCCTATTTCACAGTGAGGTGAAGTAAATCTGCTACCTGGCACACAGCACTCTAAAGCTGTTCACTTCAGCAAGAAGACTAACTCCTTCCCTTCTTGATGGGCTCCACAGCTCTCAGCGCCCCAATTTGCTTTGTTTCCTAACCCAGGCACCAAGAAAAGAAACACTACCATGCTCTGTTCTCAGATATGGCTATCTCACTGACCTCTACTGGAAGACACAGGGACACAAACAAAAATAACACAGGGTGTGCTAGAGTGTACCTGTAGTCCAACACATTCAGGGGGCAGAGGTGGACCACCACAAGTTCAAAGCCAGCCAGGGCTACATAGTAGGACCTTGTCTCATAAAACAAAACACAAGAGAAGGGAGGAAATGAAGGGGAGGGGGTGCTTATTCCTGGCCCCCTCAGGCAAGCATGCAATCCCAGCTACTGGGGAAGCTAAAGAGGAAAGACCACACAACAAGGCCCGCCTGTCTCTAGGCCACAGGACTTCTCTGCACCCCAAGAACAGCTAGAGAAAGAACCCATATAGACCCTGCAAGTAATTTCTGGGACACACAACTTTCCCTTTTTAAAAAAACAGCACCATCTATTTGTCAAGGCCAAAGAGAATCACCAGAACCCACCTAGACAACTTTCCCATTTAAATGCTAATGAGTAAACCACAGCTATTGAAATGTAGGCTTGGAGACATCTAAGCCTGAAAAAGCTGAAGTAATACAAAACCCCTTCCTTCATTGGTTGATCAAACAGGGCTATCTTCTAAAATGGTGGGAAAAAGCGATTCTGCCACTTAAAATACGAATTGTATCTCTTTTTTGGAAAAAGTAGAGAAGCAAGCTTTGGGCAGCTACAATCACACCCCTCTTATCTAACTTCATGAAGCAGGCTGTATAGAATTCTAGTCTCTGTCTTCCCTCAGCATGGAGATAAACTACACACATTTGTGGTGAAGAATATCATGCAAAGTCAAATACCTCCTGTTTGGTGAAGGGGGTGAACAGGAAAGAGGGGAGGAAAACAGAATGAGAAGGTCGGCATGTACCTTATGAAAAAGCCATTATTCTATGGCACTTAAAACAAATGCAGTACTGTTTCATCATCTGGCAGCTCAAGTCTTGCTGACGGCAAATCTCCTCACAGATATCTTTAAATAAAATTTAAAAATCTGAGGGCTGGAGAGGGCTCAGCTGTTAAGAGTATTGGCTGCTCTTCCAGAGGAACTCTAGTCAAAGAGAATCCGATGCCCTCCTCTGGTCTTCTTGAGCACCAGGCTTCACACAGTACACAGATACACACGGAAGTAAAACACTCACATACAGAATAATACCAGTAAGTTTATTTATTTTAATTAAAAGCCTATTCTTTTCCTTCCATGATACTGTTTGAGATAGGGCCTTTTGTAGACCAGGTTAGGCTTGAACCCTGAGCCTACTCCTTTCACTTCTAAGTGCTGCAATTATTAGGTGTGTCACTATACTTGTTAAGAGCCTGTTCTTAATTAAACAATAATTTATAAAAAGAAAAATTAGATGGCGGCAAGTGAAAGATGACCGCACAACTTAAAAATTGTTTATTCTTATAAGCAGTAGCAGTATTCTCTCCATGATCTAGTTAAAAGGATATATTCATGTAGCTGAAATACCTACAAAAAGGTAAACATTAAGACACATATCTGTGTTATCATTAAGTCCACCTTGCACCAAGGTCCTCTTGGTGTGTAAATAAAATAAAAAGTTCTAAAACAGTGACTCGCTTCCCAAGGGCCTCGCAACTTCATGAAGGAAATAAGACTAAAAAATACAATAGGACTAGAGAAATGTTGCCTAAAGGACAAAATTATAGTCTTTATATTTTGCTTTTTACATCACTTTCTTACAGTGTGTTCTCTACCCACTAAATTAAATTTGTGTCCTTATTTATTTATCTAGGCATTTAAACCGAAGTCCAATTTGTGTTGCCCATATATTCTTGGATATATGACCTTCCATTGGAGTGTGGCCTACTTACCACTCTAGAAACTTAAACACACACACACACACACACACACACACACACACACACACACACACTCACACTCACACTCACACATAAACTCAGTGCCAGGAATGGGTTTCCATTTTTGGAGTTGTTGAGCAGTGAAATCTCATAGATCCTAAAAATTACAGACACTGTTCTTGGTTACCCTACAGAACTCAACAGTAAAACCCTATTACTGAAGAAACCACATACTTGAGTCAGAGAACATGAAGATATCAAGCTGGCATTGACCTGGAAGCTTCATTTCTATTGGCTTTCATAGTGCTGGAAGGTACTTTAATGCAATGTAACAATCTTAATCATTGTTCTCTACCAACTTGAGATTCTACACCTTGTCCTTTGAAAATGCCATAGAAGGACCAGAGAGATAACTCACCCTCTGGGTGAAGTTGGTGAGGGTAACATTAGTTGTTGTCAAGCCTGACAACAAGACCTGGGTTGGATCCCCAGATTTGACATGGTGGGAAGAGAAAAATCAGCTCCCACAAGCTGTCCTCTGATCTCTGCGTGTACCCTGTGGCAGCATGCCTTTCCCCACAAAAATAAAATTAAAAAAGAAAACTGTAAAAATACTAATTTATTTGTACTCATGAGCACAAAAACATTGCTTAGTTAACGTCTGTAGGTGCTGCTGTAAGAAATGGCTGCTTTGGGTGTCTCCCCTTAGGCTCTTAGGAGACCTCTCTTAAACCTAAGCTCCAGAATGGTGAATTTATTCTTTATGGTTCCCCATGGGTTTGGTACCAGAGAATTTGATATTGCCAATGTGTTTCTAAAGATGCCTATACTGGACTTGGAGAAAATAGTTACATGGGCTTCTCAGGCCTTCTCTCTTTTCATGGCACACAGCCAAAGTCGGCAGCTCAGAAATGAGGGAGGTTATGAGCAATACAGAGCAAAGCTATGCTCTGACTTCAGACACTGTGATTCCCAAAGCGAGCACAGTGTTCTCTAGGCGAATTCTGTTAAAAACTTGGGAGTCATACACTACAAATTCTGCATAAATATTATTTAGCCTCCGTTTTAATGTTTTCAAGGTTAAACAGAAAGTAGTAGGAGAAACAAGAATGTTTGTCTAATTAGATACACTTTAGATAAACAGGTGGTCTTCAAACATTTCAGAGCTCTGCAGAATATGGCGTTTGGAATGTTTTAATAAAAGCTTTTCTGACATAGACATCAGCTCCGGGCAGCACCCACATTCTACTCCAGAGAAGATGATGAGCTTCGAAGAACCTCCACATGGAGCTTGCTTCAAACGTGGCAAAGTGGCCACTGGGCTATAAAACTGCTCTCGACTGCTGACATGCGCACCCTGGGCAAACTGTGGACAGAGAGGACACTGGACAGTTGCCTGCCCAACTTTGCCAAACAAGGTAGGACAACAACCCTTCAAAATTCCTCTTCACAGAAAGGTCTGTCAGGTCTTCTGGGCCGGAGGCCGAAGGTGGATGACCCACTGACACAGAGGAGCCTGGACTAACTGTCGAGGCAGCAGAGGTCTCTGTCATTTTTGTAAGCTTGGAAGCTGCCTGCTCTGCACTTTCTGTTTATAAGGTAGAATTTATCCACCCCAGGTCTCTGATAGGATTGAAGATTGCATAGTTATAGTCTTACAGTTTTCTTTGTAAGAAAATTTGCAAAAGAAGTGTAACGTTTATAAAGTTTGCAGAACATAAAAGTTTATATTGTTTAGGATCTAAGAAAATGGACAAAAGTCTAAGAAGATGTCTTATGTGAAAGCTTGAATAGTGACAGAAAGTGATTTAAGTATAAAACTTTGAACTCACCAATATAGGATAGATAGTGGAGTACTTTCTCCAAGGTTGCTAAATACAAATGGAGTGGACATTGTGAATATAATTATTAACTGATAGTTCTCATAATTTTTCTTACTGTACACAGTTTACTGATGTTAGAGAAAAGCCATTTATTGTACTAAAAGTGGGGAAAATCTGGGGTACACTGTATGAAGTGTGTCTCCGTTTATTCGATTGTTGATTGCTAAACCAGCAGAGAGCTCTAAGTACTAGCTGGATCTTGGTATTGTTATTTCTAGGACCCATCACTGGTCTTATATTTTGTAAAAATTCATCCTTCCTCACTTGCCTATCGGTTGTGTACTGGCCAACAGCAGGGCAGGAAGTGGAGGGCAGAACTTCTGAGAGAGAGATGGATGCTAGGAGAAGAAAGGAGGCAAGAGAGATTCACCAGTGAACACAGAGGTGAACGGATAAAACATAACAGAGAGGTAGAGCTAGCTATGTGGTGGGACGTAGTGCCAGGAAGCTCACAGCTGGCTGGGAGGCTGCCCAAACTAAAAGGCCTAAGCATTAAAATACTAAAAGCCTCTGTGTCATTATTTATAACATTGGCAGGTCCAAAAGTCCTGCTATACCTAATATATATGCACACACACATATATACATACATATACATACATACACATATAGATAGTGGGAGGAAGGAGGACTGGGAGCTTGAGGTCATCCTAACCTATACAAGATGGCCTGAAAAAAAAAATCAATAAGGTGGGGGGCTTACATTTTTGACCAAAGATATCTAAACATGATGGGAAACTAGTAAAACACCAGCACAAGCAAAGCACACACAAAGGCTTTTCTCTGAGTAGGTAGATGCTATAGTAAGTACAAAGCTACAGCTATCACTGAAAGAGATTTTATTTAAAGCCCATGAAGTTAAGAAAGCACATGGTAACTGCATGTGAACATAAGAACAGGGCACAATGAAAGCTGCCCTTGATACCAGAAGATTCCAAACTGCTATGATCGTTCTAGCATTTTCTGAAGCTCTTGACATGACTGAGTAAGCTGGTGTCTCCCCACAGAACTTATTTTATGTTTATAAAGACAAAAGCAAGAAAGGAGCATTGATCTTCTCTGAGATGAGAGAAAACTGGAAACACTCCAGCTTTCTACCTAAGACAGAGGACTACATAGTGCAACAAGAAAAAGACCTATCGTTACATACAAGGTTTAATACATTCATGCAGAACCTCTCAGGAAGAGCCTAGGGAAAAAAATCCAGGGGACATGAGCCTGGGAATGGGCAGATGACAGATTTCTAAGGTACCAAAATGTTTAGTTTCCTATACTGAATGTTGCTCTCATTATTCACGACATCTTTAGAGATAAGTATTTTTCTATGTGCTATTAAACATTAATTTTTAAATGTTTTATTTGTATACTAATTATATATAATGGGTATCATTATTAGTTTCTTTTTCTAAATCCTTATGTGTATGTGTGGGTATGTGTATAACTCACACATATGCATGTTCACGTATGAATGAATGCAAGTGTGTTCATGCGGAGACACACACTAAAGCAAAATCTTTACTTTTCCAAAGTACTTTAACCTTGAGAATAGAAAAAGGATCCATTCCATAAACTTACTAGAAATCACAACTTCCATGGTTTTCATTTAAAATTTCATTTTATGGAAGCATATATTTATCACATACATAATTGACTTACAGTTTCTGTTCTTGAATATCACAATATTTGAAATCTTAGGGGCATCTCATAAATTATTAACCATAAATGTCTCTTCTATCATTAAAAGATAAAGGACAAGATGAACAAGTGGGAGATGGTTCAATGACACAGATGAATCCTGCCCTGAGTGGCTGTCTGCACCTTCTGAGATAGCAGGTTTCACAGGGCCACTTACTCTCCTCCCAGGCCGTTAGCCATGGCTAGGAAGATGGCTCAGTGGATAAGGGTAGCTGCCACTAAGCTGGGTGACCTGATTTTCATCCAGGAGGAAGGCAAGAGCCTACTGCTTCAAGCTACTCTCCAACCTTCACTCACGTACATGTCCTCATATTACAACAAACAAATGTAAAAACAAATAAAACAAAAAGTCACAGCACCAGAAAAAAAATGAAACAAAAGTAGTTTTAAGATCAGTGGTCTAAAAAAAAAATAAAAAATAAAAATAAAAAGGAGGTTTCCAGTGACATCACAATATTTTAATTTATGTACATATATAATTAGATCAACTCCTGCTCTGGACAGAAATAAATATATTGAAAGAGTATTCTGACAAAGTGGCAATTGTTAAGAAGGGTGCTTTACCAAAAGAACATTACTAGCTGTAGTACAAAGCACTGACATTGACAAGAAGGCTACCTTTAAGACTACCTGGTGCCCTGTGCATCTGGTAAACCAACAAACAAAGCCTCCAAATATTCAATATTCTAGAGTTGCCTAACACTTTTAAATGAAATAAATTCTTGAGACCCTGCGAAGCTCTATGGGTACCAGAGCATCATCAGTGCAGGGAAGGGCTCCCCAAACTCAAGGGATGACTATTACAGCCTTATAACTGAAGGTGCCTCCTATAGCACACTACAGACCAATTCATCCATAGTTTAAAAAGACATTCTGTCTAAAATTAGCTTTGGTGTCTTCTCGTTTTGTGGTAAATTTTGTTCTTTTAGTTTCTGGTTTATGGAGTTATAATAAAAATGAAGAGAGATCAAATGGTCATTCTGACATTTGGACCAGAGCTTGGTCAGATGGAAAGGTGGGCAGTGATGCGGACCCTGCACCCAGAACACTAGGTAATTTTGGTCTTCAAATGCTTTATAAAGAAAGGGACAGACCAAACAATGATTCTGTAGGGAAGCCTTTTAGAAGAGATAAAGGCAAGACTGTCCTTGGAGAGAGAAAGATAAAGATAAGGAAGGGTAGGGCAAAAAGGAGAATGGAGGGGAGGGAAGGTGGAAAAAGAGAGACGGGACTGGAGGGGGTGAGGTGATTCCGAGAGGCTGAGATTCCTTTTCTAGAAGTTAAGGAACTGGTCAGACATGCACATAATCACAAAGCAAAAATAAAACTGCCCAGGACAAGGGTCCCTTTAGTGTCCCTGGGGTTTAGGTGGGGAGGGGGGTTTAAGATCTTTACTGAATTACTTTGGGAGATAATTTCTCTGCCCAAGAGGGTCCTAGCTTAGCATCCACCTGGAGAATACCTTGAAGTTCAAAGCTTTTCAAAGTGAGACATTAGAAGCCTGGCCAGTTAGGATACCCCTTGGTGTCAGCGACCTGGAGACTGGAGCAGGGACCTGGAGGCTAGAGCTTAAACCACAAGTTCAAGACAAGCCTAGGCAGCATACCATGACCCTGACTCCCTAATCCCACTTCCCATCCCTGGAAAAAAAAAAAAAACAAAAAAAAAGAGGAAAACTTGGACTTTTGCTCATTTGAAATATTTTACATGGATTGGACTGGGGCAGTGAAAGTTAACATTTTTAATTTAAAATGTGTATAAATGTATATCTATTTATGTATGCTATATAAATAGTGCATGCAGAGGCCAGAAGACAGCACCAGGTCCCCTAGTGCTGGAGTTACAGGCAGTTACGTGCTATTGATGCTGAGCCTTCTGAAGAAGAGCAACTGCTGTTAACCACTAATACATCTCCATAGCCTGGAAGCTGACTCCTGATAGGGTCAGAACTAGTGCCTGAGCTGCGAGAGCCAGGGGAGATGTTTGGAGTGGGGTTAGGAAATGGCCAAGCATTGTGGAATCAGTGTGTTCCCAGAGCTCAGATATCCTACATGAATGGTAACAGTGGGAATGGTGTGTGATAGACATTCCCAGTGTCAACTGAGAATCTGAGTTTGACTATGGTCTGGCCACTGCATTGTTATCATGGGTGAGTTGGTGTGTCTTCCTCTGCACACAGGATTTGGATTCCACTATAGGCCTCCCCAATACCATGGTTAGTATTTGGAGAGCTCCAGCTCCACGCCAGGTATCCAAAAAGCACAGACCCTTAATCAGGTGTCATGCTGCCACAAGAATGGACGGTAGGTACACTTAACATACATAGTGCAAATGCTGCTCCAAGTACCAGGCGAGGCATCCACGAGAACACCTTGGCTAACCCTCCTGAGGGCCCCAGTCCTGGGCTGGTCATAGTTATTTCTGACTCACTTCATTCTCTTCCCCTTTCCTCTCTCCATGTCTCTCTTTGTATCCATTTGTGTGATAGTAGTGTGGGGATGCTACCTGTTTGTCTGAGACTATTGTAGGGCAGGCAGATCTTGAGTAACTATCCAGCCCAGGCTGGCTTCTAATTCAAACCGATCCTCCTGCCTCAGCTCTCGAATACTTGGACTACAAATGTACACTATCATGCCTGCGTTTTCTCTTTGGTTTTTGAGACAGGATCTTGTCATATAGTACAGGCCAGTCTCAAACACTGAATTCTTTGGATTTAGTCTCCTGAGTGCTGGGATTCCCTGAGTGCACCAGCAAGTCCAGCTTCCTTTCTTTCAATAGCTCTGAGAATAAAATGACAAACTGAGAAAAGAAATGACAGAGATCTGAGACGTCCGGTGGCTTGTTTGGTACACAGCGACACAGGGACTGGCCGCAGTTTGTTCCTAACTCCTATTTCTCCAGCTCTATGGACTGAGGGGACAGGCTGACTTCAGTTCCTGTGAACTAAAATCTTCTGACTACAGCAACAACTTTAAGGAGACTTGGATCTTTCAAAGTGACTGGCCCAGTTGGAATTGGTCCTAAAGTCATTCCTGAGATCAGCAGGATCTCTTGCTTTAAGACCCAAAGATGAATCCTATGACTGCACCTGCCCTGTTGAGACTCAACTACATTCCCATCAAATCAGGACGCACATTTATCTGACATAAATTGTTCTTGCTCAAAAGCACCCCAGCTTAGTGACTCAATCCTGAGATTTGCTGGAAGCCAACAATAAATATATTAACTTGTAACCAGGCAACACTTGTAATACAAGTATAAAAGAGCAAAAGGCTGGGTACAAAAAAAAAAAAAAGTCATAGAATACTGGCCTGTTCTAGTGACCTGAGAGAGACAGAGGGAGGGAATGGAGGGGGGGAGAAGGCAGCTATGCTCTAATTTGTCTTGATATTACCTGGCATACATCTGTATCTAACTACCCGTAGCTTTGCTAATACAAATGATAAGAATATACAAATATAAATTGAAATATATAAATATAGAATATATATAGAATTTATATAAAATATAGAAATATCCATGGGTTCAGATATGGAACCCATGGATAAGGGGTTCTATTGAATTCCATATCAAAAGCATCTGGCACACATCACATAATACATGTCATGCTAAGATGCTGTATGTGTCTGTACCAAACATGTTCTTCTAGATATGACTTAAAGCATATGGCAGCACGTGTAGATGTTATGGACAACTAGTGCAGCATCTTATATTCTATGAAACTTAAGTCCCACAGAGTAGGTATCCACGGAGAATGCTGGAACCTAAATCCATAGATAGAAAGGATGACTGTACGTATATTTGTATACTACATGCAAGTACTATATATTCACGTACAGCATATGCACTTACTACACAAATGGTATGTTCACATGTATGACTACTGTGTATGTAGGCACTTTATATCATTTACATTCTAAATGAAATGCATTAATGGTTATAACTGAAGAAGTGAGGG
>NW_026585580.1:19805910-19823328 GCF_907164565.1 Psammomys obesus
CGGAGGGCGGGCGCTCGCCGGTGCCCAGGCAGCCGCGCGCCGCTGGGGGGCTCCGCGTCAGGGCCCGGCGGTCCGGAAGGCGGGCGAGCGCGCGCGGGGGAGCGCGCACGCGGCGCAGACCCCCACCGCGGCCCTCGGGAAAGGAGCGCGGACGGAGCGCCGCCGCGTCTGCTGGACTTTCTTCCCCATGGCTGGCGACTACGCCGCTGCCCTGGTCGGGTGGAGGCCGGGAGAGGTGCCTCCTGGACACGGGGTAGGCGGACTGACAGCCCAGCCCCGACTCGCGGGCGGGGATGCCTCCTGGACCTCCGTGTGCCACTGCCTGCTAGTCCAGGCAGAAGAAAAATGCAAGTCCCGAAGGGGAGGAGCATATTTGTAGGCTATTCCCTCCTAGCTGGGAGTCCCGGGGAGATTCCACCCACTTCTTTTAGAGCAATCCTTTGGGTCAGGCTGTAAAGAATCTTAGGATCCTTCTGTATAAGATGGAAACCCAGTTTCCTGACGAAGGGTTAGCAAGCTCCTCCAGAGTCCTCAGCGCTCAGCAATACACAATAAAGCCAGGTTTCTCCAGTTATTTCCCCTGTCTTAAGAACCCGCTAACAAGGTAATTTAGGGTCCCCTCCCACCACACCCCACACTCCCACCACCCCACACCCATTAACCCTCCATGCCCCCGCCCCCTGCCGCCAACCCTGTCCCCAGAGTTTGCAGGAAAGATGCCATCCCAAGACCCCTGAGGGTGGATAGCAAATCATACTATTCTATAGTTAAAGGAGGAAGACATGTAGGGGTGGGGACCTAAAAAGATGGTGGCACACGCCGGTAATCCCAGCACTCAGGAGGCAGAGGCAGACGGATCTTTGTGAGTTCAAGGACAGCCTAGTTCAGGACAGCCAAGGCTACACAGGGAAACCCTGTCTCGAAAACACAAAAAAAGAAGAAACGGGCTGGAAAGATGGCTTAGCGGTTAAGAGCGCTGGTTGCTTTTCCAGAGGTCCTGAGGTCAATTCCCAGCAACCACATGGTGGTTCACAATCATCTGTAAAGGAATCTGATTCCCACTTCTGGTGTGCATGAAAACAGAATACTCACATAAATTAAATATATCATAAAACAACAAATCAACAACAACAAAAGAAAAACAAGGCCTGGGCTGGTACACTGCTAATCCCAACACTGGGAAAGAGGAGGATCTTTGTGAGTTCGAGGCCAGCCTCGTCTACAGAGTGAGTGTGAAGACAGCCAGGGCTGTTATACAGAAAGGAAAAAAAAAAAAAAAACCTGTCTCAATAATAACAGCAACAAAAACGAACAAACAAAAAACAAACCAGAGCAAAGCAAAACCAAAAAAAAAAACAATACAAACAATAAACGCACTAATTTAGAGAGAGTACCTAACCAAATCACAATGTTCTTTGGAGGTTTGGTGACAGTGGAGCTCAGGTAGGAAGT
This sequence comes from Psammomys obesus, assembly GCF_907164565.1. NCBI lineage: Eukaryota > Metazoa > Chordata > Mammalia > Rodentia > Muridae > Psammomys > Psammomys obesus. The sequence continues at coordinate 19,807,363 of NW_026585580.1, forward strand.
GCCTAAGAATCATTCGCCACAAACAATTCTCGCTGTGTGCAGGTGTTATGTTTGACACTGAAGACCCAATGGTAAAAAGAGAGAAATGTGAAAGCCTTTAGGAAAAAGCCCATAAATGGGATCACTAAATGCCAAGCCTCCAGCACCTTGGCGCTCCCAGATTCCAGAACTGTGAGAGATGTCTCTGGTGTCTGGATGGTACCTAGCACTTATCAATGTGTCTGCACACAGTAAGACACTGGGGTTGTGGGAAAACCAGACATTTTAATAAGTAAATGTATCCCTACCATGCTCTGAGGAATGAGAAGCAGTAACGTTGTCATTAATAGTGTTATAAATATTAATTGCTAAGAACACAAACCCAGAATGTGAAGTACTTCGTTAATTGTTACCTTCATTTTGAAGTTCCTCACCTTAAGCCCAGATATATTTTTTACAAATAACACATTTGTAGGGGCTAGGGAGACAACTCAGCAGTTTCAAAATGCTAACTGTTCTTGCAGAGGACCCAGGTTCCATTTCCAGCATCTACAGCTTACAACTATAACTCCAGTTTCAGGAAATCCAATACCCTATTCTGGTCTCCATGGCCACCAGGTACATGCAAAATGCACAGGCAAAAATGCAGGCAAAACACTCAATAGATATAACAAGCAAAGAAATATTTATAGCATACCTTAAATATTACTTTACAAAGAGAATCAATACCCAAAGTCCTTAGTGAATATTTTTCTCCTGTATTCCTCCTATCAACACTTTTATTATTTTTGTTTTGAGACAAGATTTCACTATGCAACCCACTTGCCGAAAACTCAGTCTCCCAAGTGCTACGATTATGCCATCATCCTGGCCACAAAAACCTATTGGGCACCAGCTAAATGCAACACAATACATAGTTTCAGCCCTCTTGGTCTATTCTGTCTCTGCAAGTAGTCAGGAGAATCCTTTCCCCTTCTGCCATGGGACGTCACAGGAGGCGCGACCAATGGCGGCCCGCTCGGATTGCTTCACCTTCCGTGCTTCCGGCGCGACCCGGGCAGGATTCCCCACCCGCTCGGCATCCTAGTCCCTCCCCTTGGCTAGGTGCGTCAGCCAGGCCTGCTCTCCTTGAACTCCACCCTCGGCGCGCTGAGCGACAACAGAGTCCCGCCCCCGTGGGTCACTTCCGCGACGCTTCCGCCGCGGTGCCTTGTGGGTAGCCGGCCGGGGTCTCCTGGCGACGACCATGGCCGGGGATGTGGGCGGTCGCAGCTGCACCGACTCGGAGCTCTTGCTGCACCCTGAGCTGCTGTCGCAGGAGTTCCTCCTCCTCACCCTGGAGCAGGTGGGGAGCTCGGGCCCGACTGCGGACTGACGGGCAGCCGGGAGGACAGGCAGGCCTGCGGGAGGCTCGTGGCCGTTCCCCGCCCACACAGATCCGATGGGGCTTGCCTCCCTCGGATCCCCAAAGGAAACCTCCGGAGAGCGGCTGGAACCCCCGGGAAATGAAAGAGCTCGGAGGGGGTGTCTCAGCAACCGCTGCCTGTGTGCAAGCATAGGCTGCGGAAGAGAGGGACTGGGAGAACAGACCGGGAGGGGAGAAGTCTGGGGCAGTCAGGGCTGGATCCCAGGCATCTGAGTAGTCTGTTTTACAGCTCCTTGCCTCCCTTGGAAACGCTGAAACTGAGTTTCGGAGAGATGGACTTACTTCCTAAGATCATTATCTGGACAGTCACGGATAGGAAAACTTAAGGCACCTGGCTTTTTAGGTGGTGCTCCCCCCTCCCCCAGTTGGTGTGACCTAAGATAATAGGCAAAGCATCAAAAAAAGTGTGGTGACACTTATTTAAAGTGACAGAATTGCTGAAAGTTTCACTAGGGTTTTATGTGGCACGTTTTGTTTTCCTATGTTTTTTTTCCTCTCAGTACAATATCTTTCTCTAATTTTTTGAAGTTTTCCTCCATATGGTATTTTAATAATGACCTTCAACCTGGCTCTCAAGCTTTTAATCACACCAGGATTATTAAGGGCTTATTAAACATATTATTAAGCTTTATTATCAGTTTCTCATTATGTAGGTTCAACATGTGCCCTGAAACTGCATTTAACCAATTCTTGCTGTTGACCCAAAGGCAACACTTTTAAGCAGGAGACAGCCCCTTTCCAGTGCTTTCTAAGTAAATGGAGTCCTCTGGGAATGTTGTTCAAGAGCCTCCCTGTACCCCCACCACGGCAAGACAAAAGCCAGCTAGCTATACACTGTATGAAAGAGGAATAAGATGGTTTAAAAGTTCAAAAATGACACCAAACTAATCAGCCGGCGTCGGCTTTTCGGTTATACAGGGCATGCATTCCCCAAGTGTCTGCGTGGTTTGCGTTACTGTGCCACAGGGTGTTGAGGGGGAGCTGGAAAATGGGGAGGGTGGAGTTGCTTAGGGGTATATGGAAATGGCGTGGAACAGGCTGCTCTAACGGTGTTACTGTCATCGGAGTGGAAAGTTAACTTTCCTTCTGCTGTAGTTAAAGTCATTTCAAGAAGCTGTTCAGGAACTGTGTATGTTTGTGTTGGGGTGGGGTCTCCATAGTAAAGCCAGTGTGTGAAGTACTTAAGGCACTGGGTTCAGACCCCAGCACCAAAACAAACAAAAAGCAAGTACCTACCATATTAGAAACACGAGAAATAGAACAGGGGGAGACTGCGATCCTGCCCCACCAAGTTGACCATAACAGTCATGCTCAAAGTAGCTTATGGACAGAGTTTTGATAATATGCTTTCTTTTCCCTGTTTCCCTCAGGCAATGCCCTGTTTTCATTTGGATTAAGAAGGGAGGGTTGGTAATGGTCATGGTCCTCTGCTGCTGGAGTTGGCCAGCAGTTACAGGCAGTATTCCTCTCACAGCAAGGGCATGTGGCCAGTCTAAGACGAGGCTGAACTTAATATCTGTAGTTTAGTGGGTCTTTAATACCCTATCTAATACCGTTTGCCTTTTAAATGGATGTGACTGTGAAAATGGTTTTACCATTTAAGCATAGTGCTTTTACCATGTTATGTGGATAAGTAGTTTTTAAATGAGAGATGTTTTGAAATTATTTTTGTTTGCTTTCACACAGAAGAACATAGCTGTTGAAAATGATGTAAGAGTAAACAAAGACAACCTTACTGACCTTTACGTCCAGCATGCAATACCATTGCCTCAGAGGGATTTGCCAAAGAATAGATGGGGGAAGATGATGGAAAAGAAAAGAGAAAATCATGAAGTGAAAAATGAAACCAAAAGGTACTTTTTAATGGTTATTCATATAATCCTTTATGACTGAAGTGTTACGTTTTTGTTTTTTCCTACCAGGTAAACTTAAGAAAAAAAAAAAAGATACTCATTTGGTAACTGTCAGTTGAGCATTACTATGATTGTTATTGGTACTGGGTAATACTGACATTCCTTTTTTCATGTGCTAGTTGAGAGAAACTTAAGTTAAATGTATGCTGTGATGGTAAACCATGGAGAGAATGCTAACTTGGTAAGCTAGCCAGCAGCTACCTGACTTGGGAATGATATTTCAGTAGAAAGACCTGTAAGAAATAGAGATTTGTTCTGTTCCACACTCAGAACGTGGATTGGCAATATGCCTGTCAGGTATCAGGTCTAGGAATGGAGAGAGAAGGAGGTAAAACAGCTACTGTGGATGAATGGTACGGACTGTGGGATGAGTTGTGAATTTTGAGGATTTCCCTTTACTCTGAGATGATAAGCTATGAGAAGGTTTTGTGACAGTGATGGTGGTGACCCTATAAGATGACATTTTGACAGAATCACCCTCCTTACTGAACTGAGAAGTAATTCAAGGTAGGGGAGTTTCAAGGATGGAATTAGGGAACTCAGTTAAGAAGGATGTGCTGCAGTAGAGCTGGCCCTGGTGGCAGGGACAGGGGTGAGATGGCCTAACAGCATGAGAGTGGGAGAGCTGGCCGTGTCCCTTGCTGTTGTGGCAGTGCTGGAGAGCTGGCGGACTGACCAGCTTACCTACCACCCAGGCCCAGATTCAGGTCTATGATTGGCCCGCCCTAACCGTTGGAGTGCATGAAGGGACCCGTCCTGCAGACCCAAAGCTGCAGGAGCTCCATGACACAGGCCAACATCAGGATACCCGAGGAGTCCTGGTGGGGATCTAGTATTGATAGTGTAGCAGAAGCCAGAGGCCTCGAACTAGACCAAGGACTCAGTAAAATGAACATTTGCAAGTAAAGATGTGTGGACAAAACGGTATATTGTGGGACACACTGTCACACAGTACAACTTCTATGGATATTTCTGTTGTTGTTTTGTTTTTACCTTATTTATTTTTATTTTCTTTTGGTGGGGAGGTTGAAGAGTGGAGGGCTGATGCGAAGTGGTGGGGAGATGAGTAGGATTGGGGTGCATGATGTGCAGCTCACAATGAATCAGTTAAAGGTTTGAAGAGGAGAAGGTTGTGCTGTAACCCAGGCAATAAATGATAGTTTTGACTAACGTAAGGAATTTGATGGGCTATGGTCTAGATGTATTTTGTAGGTAGAACCAATAAAATTTGTAACCTTCTGAGGAAAAAAAAATGAGTCAAGTAAGATCTTAAGCTTTTTGACTAATGTGGAAATGAGTATATTGCTTGGATTAAGTGCTGTCATTTAAATTTTAAAAGATTTTTAAATTCCAGAAAACTGTCAGCAAATTACTTTATAAAGAAAATTACATTTAATTGATGAATGTTGCTGCGTGCTTCATGAGGACAACCTTCTAAGATCCTTGAATGCTTGCTCTAACAGGTGGTGGTATTGCTGTGTTATGCAGGCCTGCTCTTAACAAGGCACTGACATAGACAGTGCACTAGAGGCAGGAGGGGAGGACAGAAAAGACAGGGGGGAGAGGGGGGTTGTAAGCTTTTAACCTCTTGTGAGTCTCCAAACTGATGTGATTAGAAATGTGAGTGTAGCTTAATGTGTGTATGCTCCTAGTGTTTGGGAAAGAAATACAGACATCATCGTGCCTCTGAATTATGTTACATGTATCATTCTTTTTTTTACTCATTTAGGTTCTTAAGTTCAAGCAATATTATTAGCACATTCCAGCATTTGTTCTAATAATAAGCAAAACTTTCAGTGCTGGTCATTCTTTTTTTCAAAGCTACACTTAATATGACAGTCTCTGAGTATTGTTTGGAAAAGATCTTTGGCTCTATTTTAAGATTTGCAATTGGTGGGATGAGGTTTAAAGCTCAGTTGTGGAGCACTTAACTAGATGGTGCGCAAGGTCTGGGTTTGATACATAGCACCATATGACCCCCAAACCCTGTGTTCTGCTTGTGCACATACACAAATCTTGAGCTAGAACATTATAGTTGAAAGGATCTAAAAGTATTCTATTTTGTTGAAGTTTGGATCCAGAGGAATGCATGATTTGCCCAAGGTACCACACACTGTGTTAGTTTCTTTCTATTGCTATGAGAACACACTATGCCTAAGGCAGCCTATAGAAGGAATAGTTTATTTGGCTTATGGTTCCAGGGGATAAAAGCCCATCACCGTCACAGTGGGAAAGCATTGTGGTGCGCCTGGGCGTGGTGTCAGGAACAGCTGAGAGCTCATATCTCAAACCCCAAACAGGAAGCAGAGAGAACAAACTCCAATGGCATAAGTCTTTAAGCCAATGGTTCCCAACCTATGGGTTGTGAGCCCTTTGGGGGTTTCTAATAACCCTTTCACAGGGCTTGCCTCAGACCATCAGAAAACATAGCTGTTTACATTATGATTTATAACAGCAAAATTATGAAGTAACAATGAAAATAATTTTATGATTGGGGGGTCACCATAACATGAGGAAGTGTTTTAAAGGGTCGCAGCATTAGGAAACTTGAGAACCACCTCACTAGAGCCTTGTGGCCACACAATGCATGCCCTCCCTCAGATGGGGGAACTGACCAAAGGTGAGAGTGGGCATGAAGGCCTCCCCATATGTGTTAAAGGTCAGGCTGTGTTTCATGATGCGGGCATGCTCCTTTGGTCTATAAACACCATGGATTTATTTTACACCAGATTTATAGAGTATTTTTTTTGTAAACAACAAATTATCTTATTGAAACATCTTTACAGTCTCAGCCTTCACTTCCACTCATCACTCCCTCAATCATTCATCCACAGCAATGGCCAGCTCCATGAGCTCTATTCTCTGAAAGTGCCCTGTGCTGGTTGCCATTTTTAATCTTCTATACCTTGTTTTTATTCTGTGTTTTCTATACTTATGTATGTTTAAATCCACAAATATTCATGATTACCTGAAGTATTCAGGCCTGTGCTTTGGAGTAGTAAGATGTACCAGTTAGCCAATGGGCATGAAGACTGAGCAAATCCATGATTAAAATTGTACAGATATTTTAATCACTGATTGGAAAGTGTCCAGACCTTGGAGACACTTGTTGAGTACAGTAGGGTTTTTGCTTTGTTGTTTGTGGCTACTACTCTTGGTACTGTCTTATAGTTTCTCTTTGTAAAATAATAGTTGGTTTTAATTGCATGGTCAGGATAGCATTACTAATAAGCTTCTCTTTTTTACTCTGAGGTTAACTAATACCTATATTAGTTACTTTTCTGTTTCTTTGATAAAACACCAAGATCAAGGCAGTGTGTAGAAAGAGGGGCTTACCTGGGCCTATGGCTCTAGAGGGATGAGTACAGCAGGCTGCAGGCAGAGAGCTCACATCTTGAAGTGCAAGCAGGAAATAGAGAACAATCTGGGAATGATGGGAGTCTTTGAACTCTTGTACCCTTTCCACAGTGAGGTTCTCCTGTAGCAAGGCCACACCTCCTAAACTGCCCAGACTGCACAGCCTACAGGGGACCAAGCATTCAAACTCCCAAGACTATGAGGGACATCTCATTTCAACATTTTAGAAATAATTACATTTTTTATAAATGATAATGAAACTTCTTATAGATAGTATTTTATACTTTAAAGCACTAGAAAATTGTTTCTTTGGGCCTGGAAGTCTTATTTCAAAAAGTTTCTGTTACCACAGTCTGTTCAGGAAAACTTGCTTCTTCTTGTTCTGACTGAAACAGTGCACTGATATCCAGCCTGTGTGGTGCTTTTCAAGAGAACATCTCTCTGATTTCAGGAGCACTGCTGTAGACGGACTGAGGAAAAGACCCCTCGTTGTGTTTGATGGGAGCTCAACAAGCACAAGCATCAAAGTGAAAAAGACAGAGAATGGAGCAGACGACCAGCTTAAGCCTCCTGCCCAGATAGGCTCCAGCAGTGATGCCATTCGGAAACTACCAAATTCCTCTTCAAGGATTTCACCCCTGATTTTGTCTTCCAATTTGCCTATGAACAATAAAGTGGATCACAGTAATAATGACACTAAACAGAACCATGACTTAACACATAGGAAAAGTCCCTCGGGTCCAGTGAAGTCTCCGCCTTTGTCCCCTGTTGGAACTACTCCCGTGAAATTAAAGCGGGCTGCTCCTAAGGAAGAGGCAGAGACCACGGTAAGTGTGGGTGGCTTCTGAGCTGAGCGTGGCACTGAGCATCCACCTGTAGCCCCAGGTCAGCCAGCTGTGCTTGTTTGCCTGTTGGGGGCATAGGGAGCTAAAACTAGGCCTAATTTCTTAGTGAGATATGATCTGGAAACTGCGGAGTTTAAAACTTGGCTCCATGTCAGCTGTAATGGAATTTTGATAGTTGAGCTGACACTCTTTCCTTACTATGATGATGTAAAGGACCAGCCCTTGCAGCAGGGAAAGCCTAGTTCCCCCCCCCCGAACCTGCTGAAAGCCTGAGTGGGGTGCTACCTCACATACTCAGGCTCTGCAGTATTCCCAGTCTATCCCAGTCTACCCACACAGTGTAGTGTGCATCCCTGGCTAGGCGGGCTGAGGAGCAGAGGGTGAGGTCCCTGTAGCTCAGTAAGTGCTGTTTCAGGGTGGGCGGACACTGCCAGGGAAGAGAGCTGACATGCCCACTTGGCTGCCCTTGAACTCTGCAGTGGTCTGCTTTTTATATCACATTGTTCATATACTGGAATTGAAAAATACACCTTGATTATTGTTTTTTAATGTTCACTGAATTTCTTTCTATGCAAAATGAATTCAGAAAGGCAAATTTCCTAAAATTTTCTCTTTCTGTCTTGGAATTAAGAAGTTAAGTACTCCATTAGTAGTGAAGCCCAGAATGTTACTGTCTGTGGCAACACATTTACGAAGTAGTGTTTGGGCCTAGGCCTAAGGTTGTTTGTACTTCCCTTAAACCTACCCTAGAATCTGTTCTTCCCTAAACACCAAATTAACTTTGGAAGGATGGAGAAGTTCTGAGGGGAGTCCCTTACATATCTGTGTTCTGCCATTTTGAAGCATCTAGATACTTAGATTCCACATGCGAGTCACAGTTGCATGACTTTTCCAGTTAGGTGGCCAGACTGTGCTTTGGTTACAGGGCATATGCTGGACACCAATCTGCCTCCGTACTTACATCACATACATACATACCTACCTTCGTGAGCTAGAGGATGTGGGATGAAAGTTAGAATAATCCACACCTGAAATTCCAGTACAATGAGGAGTAAGCCTTGAGGCTTACGACATTTATATGTGTATGTATATATAGTGTTCACTGTATATAAATGTAGACACACATATATATAGGTACTACTTAGGAATGTAAATATTTAGTCAACATTTCCCATCAAGTTTAGACTGTGACTTCAGGGAGGGAGGTGGGCTAGGGGAAGAAGTAAGTTTGCAACAGCCAGTGCTCAGCTGTGCTCATTAGAATCGCCCTAGTAGCTTCTAGAAAGCCAAGAGATTCTATTCCCTCTACCTTCTGAAGTTCCTGGTTCTGCTCTTTGTGCATAAGGTTTGTGTAAGTGATCTTGGTACAAAGCATTTGAGAACCACAGAACAGACAAATGGGAGTTAAAGAGACTTTTTTTTTTTTTTAAATCTGAGCACCGTTCCCACTAGGGGGCAGCAGTGCTCTAGCACTCCTGTAGCCAACTTTGGCCGGATGGGTGCTCGTTTAAGTTGTTCTGAGTCACCTTTGCTGTTATAAATTGGTTCTGCTCCTGTCTTCTAGAATCACCTGAAGCCTCCAGAAGCTAAGAGGAAGATACAGCATGTTACATGGCCGTGAAGGGAAGCCTCCAAACTGTAAATAGAGCTGCAGCTGCGGTTTTCAGATGAGTCCACAGCATTTTCAGGGGTCCTGATTACTGTGGCATTTTCTTGAGGTTTAAAATAGGTTTGGAAAAATAAAAGTCTTTCCCTTCCTTCCCTCCACTTCTTCTTCCCTTCCTTACAGTGTCTTGACTTTCATGTCCCAGACAGGGAAGACTTTCTTTTTAAAATAGAGCTTTGCAAACATTCTCTGTAAGTTTCTTTTCCCAAGCAGAAGCATATAGCAGTTCACAGTATTGTGGTAAATATTGCCACCTGCATTTTGAAGGGTTGCCAAGAAAAGCATTTTGATGGTGTTGATGGGAAGCTTTCTGTTCTTCAGCTGCATGTGCCACTGTGTCCCATGGAAAGCAAGAGGGAAGTCAGGGCTTGCCTTTCCTCCCTCTCAGCGTCAAAAGCTGCTGCTGCTAAGTCTTTAGAAAGTCCCTGTCTTTCAGGGGTCCTGCCTAATCTTTTGTGCCGCTTGAAGTCCCACTGTGAGTTCAGCTATTTCTATTTCTTTTAAAAATGAGACAGATTTCAAAGTCTTCAGGCTGGGTGATCATGTTAGAGGCAGTACTTGATGGCAGAAAGTTTGGGAATGATGGGTGCCGGAGTTCTAGACATTAGAAAGTCCAGAACATGTGGCAGTAGTGGGGGGGTCCTTATTGGTCCACTGTGGAGTAGACAGTGGTCGCTGTCAGGCCACTGGAGTTGGAATACTGCAGAGTACAGCAGAGAAGTGGCTTCTGGCTGAACGAGATTCCTGCAGGGCTCTCCCTGCTGGGTTAACTGACGGTCTCTTTATTTTTGTGCACGTAGCATTATCCACTTGTATAATACAGGCAAATGAGAAAGTACTGTTCACTTTACGTTCATGACTTCTAGTTTCTGCTCCCTCCTTTATATTTCTAACTGAAAGCGAAAGATACTTATGCTTTTTCCATGTATAATCTTCAAATTGGTGGTTTGCCTTGTTGGTATGCCTTAGGGTCATCTCTTTTATTTGATATGTTAAAACAAGAATTTTAGTTCAGGTCTCAAATAGCCTTACAGAAAATAATTCAGCCTTGCAGGTAAGTACTGTTCTTAGACATCAACCCTGTCGTTTTTAAGCATTCTGCTTTTTTTCCAGACTAAATTTATACACATAAGACACAATCGATGCATATTAAGTGTTGCATGAATTGTTGATGTTACAGTAATATTTTAAATCTATTGCTATCTGCAGGGCTGATAAATTAATATTGTTGAAGGGAACTGTGCTCCTATATGTACTTGTCAAGGGAGATTTTAAAAATGTAGCTTTTAGAGTAGAATGACATATTTTATATTCAGTTGACCTTTCTGCTTCCACCGGCATTTCTCTCTTTAAAGAGAGAGTTGGCCATTTGACAGTTTTAAGTCAGTGGGAACTTATTTTAGTTACTCAGTGAAATTAATTTTTAATTTGTATATTTAACTTACAGAGTAGGTTGGTAATAACAGCTGAACTGTGTAACATTGTTGCTTCAAATTGAAGTTTATCTATGACCATTCAGCATCTACGCTCACATAGCAGCATATTATTGAGCTGTTTTGAGTTTGAGAGGTGGAGAAGCTTTGACCCATGCACTGTGTATTACGTATTCTCTCCGTCACAGAGCGCCGTGCCTCTAAAGGGATCATGGAACTGGCTTCTTCCACATGGTGAAGTGTGCCAGGTGCTGGGAATCTGGAGCAGCAGCATTGGGAGTCTTGTTCTGAAGTGGTGTTTCAGTTTGAGTTAGAGGACTCAAGGAAAGTGGTGAACAGTTCTGGAGTAAGTTTACTCACCAAAATAGCATTAGTCTTGTTGCTTTTGGTTCTGTGTCCCAGTGAGGCCAGCTATTCTTATTAATGGGTGGGCAAGCGGATGATGGCTTTCGAGGCAGTAGTTAGCTTGTGAGGTACAAGAGGCACCAAGCCTACCATTGGCAAGTCAGCCTTGTTCTTTTTTCCTACTTTGTATATCCTGCTCTTTCCCGTTCTTCCTCTCTTCTCTAGGTCTAAGCTTCAGACTTAGAATGCAAGTTGTATTGTGTCTGTGACTTTACTTCATTCACTAATGGATGAAGGTAGTCTGACCCCAATCCTCTCACTCCTGAGGGATCATAGACTACTGTGTGATTCCTAGAGTCTGGAACCCTGCAGCACCAGGGCACGAAAGTGCCTCCCAAAGGCTGTTTCAGCAGCATAGTTTTCCAGAGTAGCCTTATTAGTTTAGACAGCTGCCAGCCACCTGGAAGAGTGGCTCACCACTACCATAGGCCGTATTTGCTGGTGTTAAAATTCTTCAGAATTGAAGTTTTTCTTTGAATTATGTTTTGGTTGACTTAAGTGTGAGAGGCGGTTTGAAAATTGATGTGGAGACTCATTCAACAGCAACAACCTTTTAAAAACTTACATTAAGTAAAACTGCCAGTAGATTCAATCATCCCCTTTGTGTGAGAGCTTCCTCTCCTTACTGCTGTGGAACCTGAGCATTGTTGAGAGGCTACTAATTGGTTAACATGTTTTTAAGTGTGCTTTTATTAAATGCTTGTGTAAGTTTTGTAATTCAGTATAGAAAAGGTTGACCTTGTAATGTATGTTTTTTGTATGTATTGTCTTTTAAGTAGCCTTATCCTTATTTAAATAAACTAAATAAAATTATCTTGAGTAGATCTGTCACTTGTGAAACAAATAAAATGAAAAATACTCCTGGGACTTCTGTTGTGAGCAAGAGGGCATTTACTGACGTCATGTTTAAGACATCTTGCTTGGTGCCGGGTGGTGGTGCCTCTTGCCTTTAATCCCAGCACTCAGGAGGCAGAGCCAGGTGGATCTCTGAGTTCTAAGCCGGCCTAGTCTACAGAGTGAGTTCCAGGACAGCCAGGGCTACTGTGCAGAGCAGCATTGTCTCGAAAAGGTATGTTGTTTGGCATGCAGATAAAGATGTGCACCTCCAAATGTCCCTAAGTGCTACACAGGGCAAAGCAGGGGCTTGGTTGACATACTTAAGGGAGGATCTGAAGTGAACAGCTGACCTCCCCCTGGGCAGGATGGGCCTTCTCTGAGGCCAGTTCCCCAGCAGCCCTCTTACTTTGCACCCCTTGAGTATTATACTTCTGAGCTTAAATGACTAAAACCTTAGCTGGGATCTTAATGTTACTGCATTTGAAGACTGAAGTTCTAAATCAAGAAATTTGGAAAATACTATGGTAATTTTCTATTTTGAACCAAAAACAAAGCAAACAAAAAAGTAAACACAAAGCTGTTGCATTGTTTGTTTTTACCAGTGTGCTTTATGAACTGAAGTGCCTTTTTTTTTCATTTGCTTAAAATCTTAGTTGATTTTCTTATTGTGAAATAAAGATGTGAGTTCCAGTGTATTTTTAATTTGCCTCATATTGTTTATCTTAGGGTTGAGCAGGTGATTCAGTTCCTAGTTCTATGGAGAAGGCAGACCATTTCTTTATTCCATTTTGACCTTTGTCTCTTTCAATACAAGCCTTGGCTCTCACATTAAATTTCATGGTACTCTTTTTCTCCTCAAATTATATTTTATTTTGCCCCACTTGTTCTGCATAAGAGTAAACAGTAATAACCATGTGACAGAGTCAATAGGAGGCCGTCTTGAAACCTCCATTGAGGATATTAACCTAGTGCTTTTCAGTTCAGCCTTGGGCACATTTTTAAGACCAAAGCAGAAAGCACCCATGTTCTTTACCCAAAATATCTCAAGAACAGTCTCTAGCCCAGCTGCTAATATTGTTTCCCTCTGAAACCCCATGAGCTGGGCCTCTGTAATCCACATTATATTCTCAGCACCACTGTCTTCCAAGGTGGTACTAGAATGACCCATTAAGCCTTATGTACAACATTCAACTGCTTTCTTAGTCCAAAGTCCGGAATTGTCCACATTTTCCCAACAAGCAGCATGTTCAGGCCTGTCAACAGCAATAGCCCACTCTCTGATACCAACTTCATATTAGTCAGAGGTCTCTAAAGGAAGAGAACTAATAGAATGAATGAGTGAGTGTGTACATGTGTGATTTATTGGATTGGCTTATAGGCTGTGGTCTGAGTGGTCCAATATGGAGGGAAAGGTCAAAGGTCCAGTATTTGTTCAGTCCATGAGCCTGGATGGTTTGGCAATCTGACTCTGTTACTAGAGTCCTAGGGAAGTACTAGAGAGCTGCTAGTCTTCTGTCTTCTAACATCAATGAAGGACTGTCTCAGGAATCAAGTGAACTTAGACCCACATAGAAAATTGCTGTTTTTCTTAGGAATTTTAAAAAATTATTTTTAATTTTAATGTAAAGCTTATTTTAAAGTACAATTTTAAATTTCATTAAATTTATTCTTTGACAAACACATGTGTATAGTACATTCTGATTATGCCTACTCCACCCCATCTTCTCTTCTCTCATCCCAATAACTAAGTGCCACTGTCACCATTAATCAAAGAAGTTTCTTTGCACAGTAAAGCATGGCAAATGCAAATCTCTCAAGATGCTGCTAAAGATACTGAGAATAAGTAACTGTTAAGGGCTCTACCCTAAATGGAATGTCTATATCAACCCTTCCAAGACATAGGAAATGTTGTGGAAGAGAGTACAGAAAAAGCACATGAGCTGTATGATGGGAGGAAGGACACAAAACATCCGTTATGGCATGGCTGTTGCAAGCATGACAATATATTCTTTCATGACAACATGGATTCACTGCCAACTCTTATCAAACCTTTAAAGATGAGGTTGCACCAATGCTCTTCAAATAGTTCCATAACATAGAAGGAATGCAACACTGCCAAACTCATCTTGTGAATCCAGTATTACCCAGATAAGGTTGAACACAGAGAGAGGGAGGGAGGAAGAGAGAGGGAGAGAAAGGGGCATGAATCATAAATCAGTTTCCCCCACGAACTGTTTAAAAAGGATATGTGATCTTGGAGGAGATGTGTCACTGGTGTGGGCTTTGAGATTTCAAAAGACTCCTGCAATTCCTAGTGCTCTCATCTTTTGGTGTGGATCAAGATGTGAGCTCTCAGCTGTTTCTTCACTCCACCATCCTTTCTCCAAATTCTCTCCGATATCCCTTCAAAATCATGACCTCTTTTTTCATCAGCTAGTGTTTTTTGTTTTTTTTTTTAATAAGGTCTTGGTCATGGTGTTTTATCACACCAATAGAAAACTAGCTTAGACAGTGGCAGAACCTCAAGTCAGTTATACGTCCAGAAGACCAAAAATGGTTATAGTTAGTTTTCTGTTGCTGCAAAAAGACACCATGACCAAAAGAAACATGGAGAAAGTATCGTTTTTCTTTACAGTTGGAGAGGAGTAAGAGTCCATCATGGTGGGGTACTTAGCAGCAGAGCCAAGAAGCTGAAAGACTGAATCTGTATCCACACACAGAAAGCAGAGAGTGAACTGGAAGTGGGGTGAAACTATAAAACCTCAAAGTCCACCTCCAGTGACATACTTTCTCCAAAAGGTTGCATAACCTCCCCAAACATTGCCACCATCTGCCACCAAATGTTCACCATTTGAACAAGTGTTCAAATACTTGAGACTTTGGAGAACCTCTCTCATTAAAACCACACCCATGTCACATCCTACTAAACATTACCCAGATTAAAAAACTAATTTAAAAAGCCAGTGGGGACAGCATAAGCACTAGCAGAGAACTTATTGTTTTGCTAAATGTACATGGAATCCAACTGCCTTTTGTACACTTGTTTATCCCCATAGACTGGGGCTGCTCTCGGTTGCACTCTGCGCACTAGGTGGTGAATAATAAGTACTTGAGTGTCCAGATATACATGAGTTATCTATATCACTCCAAACAAGGGAACACTGCAGCAAAGAAGGAGGAATGCAGGAGCCAAAGGACAGGAAGAACTGCTGAAAAATTCTGTCTTTTAGAGATAGCATGCTGTTTTACTCATGAAATCACCAATTCTGGTTATCTGTACAAGATGGGTTCCTCAGAATTCCATCTTGAATGGATGAGGGGTTTCAAAGGCCTCACCCCTCCCTTAGGAGCTATTATAATTAACAACTTCTGGAAAGGAGGAGTAATTTTCTTCCACTGATAAATTGTCCATGCTTGAGTAAATAACCCCACCCATGCTCATGCAAGCAACCCTAATAAAACTAGATGGATTATAACATGAATGTAGGAGAGGACTTGTTGGGGTTCAGCAGGAGTGGTAAGGGGAGTAGAGAAGGAAATGGTGAGTGAAAATACATGTTTAATACCAAAAATAAAAATAAATCTGAAGGACTTCCTACCAATTAAAAGAAATAAGCTGACTTTATGTCACACACTGAATGGAGGTATTTTCTTTTGCACGGCTTGCCTCTTTATCAAACTGTCTTCTTAGGTGGAAAAATTGTCATGCTATGATCCTAAAGAGAAATTAATGTATTGTCAGACACACAAATTTGGCTCACTGTGTCAGAGATAAGCCGCTAGGCAAGATTCTTGTACAGACTGATGCCACAGTGTGAGTTCTTGGTGTGTCTGGGCATTGGTTTTCCTCTTTAGCGAAATCCTGGAGATGAGCTGGATACAATAGACCATCTTATAATACCTGTACTTGGGAAGCTGAAGCAGACTGCTACAGAGTAAGACTCAGACACCTCCTACGTATGTGTATGTGTTCTCTCTCTCTCTCTCTCTCTCTCTCTCTCAAGACTCAGACACCTCCTACGTATGTGTATGTGTTCTCTCTCTCTCTCTCTCTCTCTCACACACACACACACACACACACACACACACACACACACACACACAC
>NW_026585580.1:19823338-19849550 GCF_907164565.1 Psammomys obesus
CACACACACACACACACACACACACACACACACACACACACACACACTAAAGATCTCAGTGCCTCAATGTGCTTTCCCTTGCGGGGGTGCTGAGCTGAGGGTGTTAAAGGAGCCAGGTACTGTCTCTGGCCTCATTCATGTTGCTTGTATCTTCACTTGATGGATGAGAAGGCAGGCAGTGCTTACAGAGATCTGTGCCAGTGGGACAGAGCAAAGCTCTGCTACTGAAAGTGACTCAGAATTTGGGCTTCCTGTCATTAGCCTTCTAGGCTTGCTGCCATTCATATTTTGGAACACAGGTTTATACATCAAATCTAAAATGTTTGTGTTCCAGGAGAACACAAGGAGCCCTTGTGTGGGAGAAAAGTTAGTGATGGGAAGAATGATGTTACCAGAAGGCTTTCTTGAAACAACGAGTGGTGCATTTTTGACAAACACCACCCCAGCCCAAACTACACTGACCAACAGAATGTACTACAGGCCATGGCCACTGTACCCTCAAAAATGTTATTTAAAATAAGACTCTAACATTTAATCATTATTTCACACACTGTGCTTTTTATTCTGAATAACTTTATTGTAAGTCACATAAATCTTACTCTAGGTTTTACACAAAAAGGAAGTTACAAAGCTGCAAATCCCAGCTTTCCCTTGAAACACAATTCAAGTTCATAACAAATGTTAATTGCAGTTTAAATAGGCCGTGAAAGAAGGATGCAGTATAGAGACACTCAGGACTTTTTCATTTAATCTGCCTTGAATTTCTATGAAACTCCAAGCCATCTTCCCATCCAGGATTTACAGACGGGTTTTCAAGCCCCTGGGACTGAAGTGGTACAGAGAACTAAAGGGTTTCAGGAAACATGAAGCCAGAGCAGTGAGAGGAGGCCTCGTGGTGGCTGGTGGGAACCAGAACATAGCTTTGCCTGGCTAAGAAAGAAAACGCTGAATCTGCACCACAGGCTGTGGCTTCCATGCTGCCTTCAGATGTCCTTTCCGCAGTCGGGACAGAGGATGTCGCCTCTCTCAGTGAGGAAGCCTCGCCCCACCAGGGACAGGGAGCACTTCTTACAGCTAAAGCAGTCGCTGTGCCACTGACGCTCCTCAAAAGAGATGTACTTTGTGCCACCAAGACCTGTGCACAGGAGAACACAAGATGAGGTGTGTCCAGGTGACAGACTGCAGCAAAGCAGTGAGCTTCAGACAAGCAGCTGAGAGCAGAGAATTCACACCTAACCACCATCCTCCAAAGCCTCAAGGAACTCAGGGTCATCAGAAAAACACACACAGAAGCCAGTTCCAACAAGGGTGTGATAATACTTGAAAAAGCCTGGGTTTGGTCGGGGTGTGTAGCTCAGTGGTAGAGCAATTGCCTTTGGGGTGTAAGCACCTGGCTTCCACCCCCAGCACTGTAGAAAGAAAAGTCTGCTGTTTCCTTGATTATTGTCTGTTTTCTCCTGAAATGAAACCTGTTCCCCACACGATAAGGGAGCAGATTCCTTTTGCCTTTGCTGACTGCTATAACAAATGGAGTGGATGCAGTGAGGCAGAAGAGAAGGGCTAGGAAAGACCAGCTTGCAGAGGCATGACCCAGAAGCAGGAGCTGAGGATGAGAGAAGGGAGTCAGTGAGTCAGGGTACAGCACAGTGAAGGAAGGCCACATCACAGGCCAGAGCTGCCCCTTAAAGTGTTAAGGACTGAGCAAAACCACAGTTTTATCTTTTCACAGTGCTGGAGGCGGGGCCAGGGTCAGGAATGCTTCAGAAGTGGTTGACCAATGAGCCACAGCCTGGGTTCCAGTATTGGTAAACAAGAAAGCTAACACATTTCACTTCCATCCTTTTTCTAATTCATGCTTGACTAGCCTCCATGACGTGCTTAAGGTACACAGGGGCTGATTGCACTGTCAACAATGGGTCTATATGGCCATTGGACACCCTGATACAAGAAGGATGGAACACATGGACTTATGTCGTAGTTGCCATTTGTTCTGGCGAAATGCAGATGATGAATTTCAGTTGTCAAATGTTTGGTGCGATAAACCATACTGTAACAAAGTAGCTCCACCTACACTGCTATTACCAAGTTCTCAGACTTACAAAGATGCTCACTCACCAGATAATGTAACAAGCCCCTCCATTCTGGGAACATGTCAGACTTCTCCTGTTTGGCAAGCTATGCCAAGGCCAGCTAAGTCTTAGCATGGGTTTCAAAGAAGTACCTGTGTCCTTCAAAAGGCCACTTCGGCTCCTGATGGAGGACACACCAGCAAAGTTCATCAGCCCTCTTTCCCTAAATAACGTTTAGTTTAAAAAGGAACAAAAACAACAACAAAAACAAACTAACAAAAAGGCAAATTCCTAGAGCTGAAGCTGAAGATAAAACTCAATGGCAGAGTGCTTGCTTGCCTAGTATGTGTGATGCCCTGTGTTTGATCCACAAAACCACAAGGGGGGAAAAACACTGAGTATCCAGCTTTCCTATTCCTAGAACCAGAGCCATGGTGCTGGCCCTGGGCAGAACCCAATCTGTGCTTCAGGCCTACCATCGTAACTTTTCTATACCTCTGAATCACCTACAAAGCTCTGGAAAGTTCCCAGAGTTGAGGCTTGGGAAATGGTAGTGTCTCTTCTTAGCACATGGATCTGAGTGAGTTGCAAACCTGATGCTTTTTAATTTTTCTTGAGATTTTTATTTTAATATTTATATGTGTATACTTGAATAGATGTTTGTGCACCATGTTTGTGTAAATGGCCAGAAGAGGGTGTTGAATTCCTGGAGTTGGAGTTACAGACAATGTGTACTACCATATGGGTGCTGGGACTTGAACCCAGGTTCTCTGAAAGAGCATCCAGTACTCTCCACCATGGAGTCATCCTACGGCCCCCCTCCAGGAGGACTTTAGACACCTGGAGTCGCTGCCATTCCAAACGTCTCCTCACACTCTTGTAAAGGTCTATGGCAGAGAGCTGGGGTAGAGAGGAACGCTGGTGGTGAAGTGTGTGTGTGCAGAAAGATGTGAGAACAACATGGAGGGCAGGAGTCCCGGCTTAAGCGCCTCACAGGTTAAGCGCCTCTACTTTTGCCTGGAAATGCTGGCATATGCAACAAGAGGTAGAAACAGGAGCCAAACAGGACAAAGGGAAGGCTCCCAAAGGAAACATGCAATAAACATATGCAATATATTAATTCACATATGTGTGTGTTCACTGCGCATTTTCATGCTGGTTCTATCCTATAGTGCCCCTAACAAGACTAAATTAACAAATATTGAACTGTTGCTTTTAAGAAAGGCAAAATAGGTTTCTAAAATCCTTTGTCATGTTTCAAATGACCAACTCAAATGTTACTCTACGTGTGCTTCTCTTTGAATATGAGACACTTTAATATAATTTAGAATCATTGACATTAAAACCGGCCAACAAAACTAGAATGCTTTACTGAACCCTCTCTAATGCACTTTTTCTGTTAAGGCAAAACCAAGCCTATTTCACTGGATGTGTCTTCTAAAGGACATGTATTTAAGGGGGGGGGGGGCTGCAGCCCAGGTCCTGCACACACCTTTAATCCCAACACTCAGGAGGCAGAGGCAGGTGGATCTCTGTGAGTTCAAGGCCAGCCTGGTCTACAGAGAGAGAGTACCAGGACAGCCAGGGCTACACAGAGAAACCCTGCTTTGGGGGGAGGAGAAAAAGGAGGAGGGAGATGTAAATGGAGGCAGCGCTTCATTTGTCCAGTGTCAGTGAGAAGCAAGGGTGTCTGGACATTCAAACCTCCGCAGCTCTGTGCACATCTGTGTGTGGGTCACTAAAAGCAACATGGTATTGAATTAAGTTGCAAATCAATTTTAAAGAGTAGACATGTTTGTAGCTCTATGTGGATAGATAATGGGATCAATTACAGGTGAGAAGTAAGCATCACTGTACATAAAATTGTAGTGTTTTCCAGTTATTCATAAAAGCAGCTTAAATTGTGTTCAAGAGGAAAAGCACTGAGGACCTATCTGAAACTTCATCAAGTCAGTGTGTGTAAGTCTTTGGAAATCTGGCTGAAAGCACATTTTATTTGAAATTTCAAAATTATATATGTATTTTAAAAAAGCAATCATTGCTTTTCAGAGAATCAATTCTGCTGTTTGAAAGGAAGAATTATGCTTTTTTTTTTTGTCCAAACTATAACTGCAGAGAATATCCATGTCTAATAATAAAGTACTTCACATTTATACTACTTTTCTACAAAGTATAAAGTGTTGGAAATATTTTCTTATCAGAAATTATGAGAATGGCAGCAAAGATGCCACTGAAAAGGTCCCATTTTCCTCCCTAAGTAAGTTCAAGGGAAATATAGTGTCTAAGCCACTAGAATCAGATGGCTCAACCAAGGAAAATTTAACTGTCTTATACATTTTGATTTTACATGCAAATAAGGTATGAGCTCTGGGTACATGCCGAAGGCATGCCAGCTGGGAAAGTCTGCAGGAACACGAGACTTGGTTCTAACAAACAAGGCACAGAGTGGGGTGCGAGTGTGTCTGTGAAGCCACAGGACAAAGTGTGTGGCTCCTGCTCCCTGCCAGATATGTCTGCTGACTGTGCATCAGTGACGAAGAGATGGTGGGCTGGTTAGCTTTCTGTCAACTCTGTACAAACAAGAGTTATGGGGGAGGAGGCAAGTAG
The DNA here is from genome assembly GCF_907164565.1 of Psammomys obesus. Classification (NCBI taxonomy): domain Eukaryota; kingdom Metazoa; phylum Chordata; class Mammalia; order Rodentia; family Muridae; genus Psammomys; species Psammomys obesus. The sequence goes on from NW_026585580.1 coordinate 19,828,015, forward strand.
TCTGTGGGTATTTTCTTGGCTAGTGGTTGATGTGGGATGGCCCTCATGTGGGGAGTGCCAGCCCGGAAAGGAGGTCCTGGGCTATACAAGAAAGCATGTTGAGCAAGGCATGGAAAGCAAGCCTGTAAGCAGCACCCCCCACCCCCCATGGCTCTGCTTGAATTCCTGCCTCCAGGTTCCTGCTCTTACTTCTTTTATGGTGTTTATCGGAGCAATAAAAAGCAAACAAGGACGGATGGTCTGAATAAATGGTGTTGTAAAATCCACTTCAGGAAACATGTGATAGAACACCTGCACTTTTCGATCGCCACCTGATTGGCGGGTGGTGAACAATTAAGGGACTGTTAACAATTAATTAATTAACAATTAAGGGCTGAAGCCATCTATATCACCTTTAATATCTTTAGCATCTTAATTCTGATACTGGTCTGCCAGCCAAGCACATTTTGGGCTCTCACTCTCAAACTCTTTAGGGACTATGCTATGAATAAAATGCTCAGAATGTGCCTTGTGTCCCCATCGAGTTGTGGTCATTGATCAGAAGAATCTCACCAAGATGCCATTGGACACTTCAAATACTAGGTCTGCTGTTGAGGCTGAAAGACACCGTTAATTTCGCTCACATGACTATAACAGACTCCTGGACCCAAGCAGACACACTCAATGACAGGCTAATGGTTCTCCATAACCAGGCTTGAGGGAATGTCACCAGTCACCAGCTGTGTCCCAAGGATGGGCAGCAGAGGGGCAGAACTGTGTGCTGGGCTCAGAGCCTCAGGGTGTTAACACTCTAGGCCTTCATGTTGCTCCAGGAAGCGGAAAGCCTGTGCCCTGGGATTGCCTTCCTGGGACACTTACCGCTGATGGGGTTGGTGCACCCAGCACACTTCTTGGCATACAAGTCGCAGAAGCAGGTCAGGCAGTAGGGAAAGTCATCCCGTGCCGTGAAGCGTTGCCCAGACAGCTGCTTCTTGCAGGCTGTGCACACGAAGCACTCCTTGTGCCAGGGCTGCTCCCGGTAAGTGACACCCCCTGTGGTGATAGGCTAGGGGAGACAAATGGAAGAGTCAGGGCCCACCCATTTCCAGTAGACATCTGTCACTGCTGTTGCCAGTGGATGATGAGAGACAGCCCTCCACCCCCCACACTTTGTTGTCCAGTTTGTTGAAGCTGTAAAGAAACATCATATCTCAGGCACCTCGTGCTACCGTCCATACCACTCCTATTGCTTTCTCCCTGCTGATGCTGGATCTTCAGGTGTCAGAGGGGGAACAGAGGGCATGGGTGCTATGGGGCATGGTCACCATCCCAAATAGGGAAGTGACAATATTGAAGACATTGACCCCTCCTTCTGAGTAGCCCTGCAGCTGAAGCAAGACATGGCTAGAGACCTCAGCACCTCAGTTCTGTCTAGGAAGTTGGAGTGACAGAGAGAGAAACAAATCTCTGTGGAACCTTCCTTCAAATTCCAGCAAGTAGTAAGCTCTCCTGATCTGGTCTCTTGCTCAGCCTGTACAGTAACTGGAGGGTCAGGAAGGGAGAGGCTTAAAGACACCTGGAATTGAGATCGGCTGGTGTGGCCCAAAGAGGCCACATCGTGGGAGCCAAACCCTGTCTCACAGTCATAGATTTGTGAAGAAGCTGCAAGTGATAAACAGCTTACATACCACAAATGCATCCTGCAACCTCCAAATATTGCTTTTCATGTGAATTTCAGTCATGGCCAGTCTAAATAGGTCTCAGCTAGACATGCAGAAGATGAAATGAAAATACTCCAGGCTACATTTTAGTGCTTTTTACTTTTGAATGGTGTAGTAGCATTTGGCAGTTGCTGGGGTTCCTGTATGAAGCTAGTGCAGCAAGATGCTATTTCTATGCTACAGAGGAAGGAACTTTGACCAGGCACTGCCCAAGAATTAAGTCAGAGCTGGTTAACAGCAAGGCAAGAAGTAGAATCAGGACTCCCATACATCAGAAATCATTTGCCTGTAACTCCCCTGCCCCAGGGATAGAATTTATGGAAAATATTCTGGGTCTCCATGTTCTGTGAGATACAGGAAACATGCATGTTTAGTCTGCCTGGGGGTCCTCCCTGCTCCTCCCTCTGTGCTCTGGATCCAGCACCCTCCACCCACTCATACTCCACTATCTCCTATACCCTGCACTACCCCACCTCCCCCACCTACCCCTACCCCTTCTGCTCTCTTCACCCCCTTTTATTCACCCCTCCCACCACTCCACCTTCTTCATATCTTCTACTCCCCCATCCCTCCACACCTCCTCACACCCTCCACCCCTTTTCCCACCACATCAGCAGGCTCAGCTTCACTTCAGCTTAAGCATGGCTTTCCTGGAGCCATGTTTTTCCCTAAACACCTGCAGCCCTCACCCCTGCCCAGGTTAGCTAGTTCCTTTGGCTGCCTACTCTGTGAACAATCTGTCCTGTCTCATAGCACACATATCAGGACAACCTGCTTCCTGCAGAGCACTCTCACCTAGATTAAAACCCAGCCTTTGAATGTCCTTCCTGGCCTCCGACCTAGTACCTCAGGGCTTCTTTCCTTGTCCAAGGAGGGATGTGTCTAGCTTGAAAGCCATGAGTGTATTTAGGTAGCACACATTCAAAGGCATGTGCCCATAAGGCTGTGCCACCTGCACTTTTGCAACTAAAAGGACCACACAGGAAGGCAGATGACAGGAAGGGGTAACTAAAGAAGCCACAGGGAATGCCATCATGGTATTGCAATGTGGAGTTTGTAGGGGTGTCTACAGATTTGTAGACCTGACAGTAGGGCTGAGCTCAAGGTCAAGGACCTCTAAACAGTACTTGGGTTTTTGTTATGCGTATGTACAAATATAGAGTGTGTACGGCCGTCAAACATACAGGAATGAACATTCAGGAAGGGCTACCTGCCTTGCTCACAGAGTTCATGATGGGTAAACCCACAAATGAGCTTCCCCCACCACATCAAGATGAACCTTACTGAAAGAGACCAAATTGTTTCCAAGCCAGAAGGGGTGGCTGACAGCAGAAAGATACCCCAGAAGAAACAAGAACTTAGAGTGCAGGAGTAAGTCCAGCAAAGAACAACCATAAATGTGGTGGATGGTACAGGTGAGCAGGAAAAGGGAGGAAGGAAGGGAGGGAGGAAGGGAGGGAGTGGGCACAGGTGAACAGGTAAAGGGAGGGAGGGAGAGGGCACAGGTGAGCAGGTAAAGGGAGGGAGAGGGCACAGGTGAGCAGGGAAATGAGGAAGGGGAAAGTCTTAACAGGTTGGTGTGAGTCCTAATGGCACTGGGCCCTGGAAATGCCACCATCTATGGAGCTGTATGTGGGAGAGAGTGGCAGACCACTTCTGTGGTTCTTGTTTATTCTAGATCAGTATAACAGAGACAGGTTAAGATAGGGAGTTTCCCTCCAACATCAGGTCATAAACATTTGGAAATGTTCTGGAAGGCACTTTTTTTTTTTTTTCCCAAAAAGTAAACCCTTTAAAAAAAAAAAAAAAAAAAAAAAAAAAAAAAACAGATCACAGACCCAATAGATCAATGCACAGACGCCCACAAGAACAAAGGTGCAGGGCAGGAATGGCCAAGCTCTCATAGCATAGAGATGTGACACATATTCCTTCATGACAGCTAGGCCAAGGATGGGCGCTGAGAAGGGCAAGGCCCTGGAGGAGCACCTTTTTGCATTGCACGCACTGCAGGGCGTACTGCTTCTCATAGCAGGGCACACAGAAGTTCTGGTTCTCCTTAGGTATGAAGCTCTTGGTTCCGATGGGCTGCTGGCAGCGATGACAGGTGAAGCAGGTCTCATGCCAGCTGCTTCCCTTGTATTCCATCTTGCGGGTACCTGTGGTCAGAGGCAAGAAAAATCAACAGCTGTCAGTAGACTGGCTTGGAGTCCCAGTAGTGTGCCGCCAGAGCCTGCTACCACTTAGTTTTATGATGTGGCAAGCCTCTTCTGCTCTAGCAGGCTCACCTCTAACTGGAGATGATTCCTATTATGCCTTTTGTTTTAACGCTATACATGTAATCCTAGAACAATATGTTATATGGTAGGAACTTGAAGTTTACCTTAAATATGGTGGGTGGAAATGTTAAATAAAAATTAAAACGTAAGTGTCTTTCTACATTGTAAAACATAAATGAAATCAGCACAGTTTAGCTAATTCTTTTTGGGGTGGTGCTGCTAAAGGCCACTACATAGTGAAAATAACAATCTGTGTGTCCTCAGGGTTTGGCTTTCCATGGTTTCAGTTATCTGTGGTCAAACTGAAAATATTTAATGGAAAATTCCAGAAATAAACAATTCACTCATTAAAGAAAATCGCACAGCATATTGATGGTGAGATATCACATCGCCCTATCCAGTCTTCAAGGATGGGTATTGCCCTGTTGCCCACACCGTATATGCTACCCACCCACCACAGTTGCAAGACCAACTATCATGGTATCACAGTCCTTGACTTCAGATAACCTTGTTTTACTTAGTTTTATTGTATCCAAAACAAATTTTATCATAAAGCAGAGTAAATGCAGGCTTAGAACTGACAGTGGTGGGTTTCAGAATATGCTCGCTAAAGATGGAGGGAACACTGTACATTCTCCTGTTGTACTTCCATTAATCAACGTCCCTGGCTCACAGTGGAGCAGCGATGACTAGAGGCCATTGAGGTGACTGAGCAGGCAAATATTCCTGCTGTGAGAGCTTCACAACCTGACTCAGATCTCCAGACCCCACCATAGAAGGAGCAAGCCAAAAGGTGTCCTCTGACCCCTACAAGTGCATCATGGCCTCTGCATACCCCACCCCGACACACACCGTGTGGACACAGACACACAAGAGAATAATAAACAAAATGAACGTCTGTGGGATTGATGATCTCCAGCCCATTACAGTGAGACACTCCTGCAACACCTGCTGTGTGTAACTGGCTGGGTGAGCATTTGTGGTGAATCCCTCTGGTTTTCCACACTGTGCTGTGAGCTAGAACTAAATCTATTCTCGTCACTACTGGCATTGGACGTGTCTACCACTCATCATCAGCATGTCCTAGAAAACAGAAACACATTTTTCTTCACCCCTCCATCAACAGCAAACACTGCATTTATCGGCTGATTTTTCATATACCCTAACATGTGTGTATATTTATAAAATGAGCGAATTCAGACCTGAAGCTCTGTGCAAGCATCCTTTGATGATGCAGTAGAATGGAAAAGTTACGGGAAGGAAATAGAGGGTCTCTTGTATGCAATACCTTAGGGACAGACCACAGTCTGTGGGCCACACTCACACTGCTGTCTGTTTTATGGTATTGAGAATTGAGCTAAGGGGGATGCTTATGTGCTAGGAAGGACTATACCAGGGCCCACAAAAAAAAATAGAGCACAGGCAAGCCCAAACATTTACTGTCATGGTCTGTGTTCTTTTCACAACAGCAGAGGAGCTGCAGAATGACTGAGCTTGTGACAGACACTGTGTTATTTGCAACGGAAACAAGACAAAACAAAACATGTTTCTGGCTTTTAAAAAAGTATAAGGTGTTCCTATCTAGCCCTGGCTGGCCTTGACCTCACAATCCTCCTGTCTCAGCCTCTAGAGTGGGGATTCTCCATGCAGTATCACATCTGGCTTTTGTGGATTTGGTGGGAGATTCTTTTCAGTGGTGAGGATCATATAAAGGAAGTAGAATACGGGCTGAGTGATGGCAATCCTTCAGGCTTCAACCTAGGCCCCAGGAATGGGGTTAGGTAGCTGGAAGTGGCCCGCTGCTCCAGACCCACAGAATTATGCAAGCAGCCATGAACCAGTCCTTAGCTCTTAATAAACACTGCAAGGCTTGGGCTGTATTTTAGCTGGTGGGAGACCAGTCAGGAGAGACCCGTGCTTGAAGCGCCAGCAGTGCCCTGAGATTATTACAGAGGCATTAGACAGAATTCTCGGGTCACTTTCTCAGCTCCTAACTTTTCCAAGAGCAGAAATTCTGGTTCTCTATACAGACTATGCAAAATGTGCAGGGCACATGATGTGTGGGCAACACAGCGACTTTTAAAGTAGAGGTACACAGTTTGTCCTCAGGCGATGGATCCTGAAGTGAAAATGCCACTCAACAATTGGGAATGGGTAGTTTTAAAGTGCGCTTCCTTGGCACCCAGGGGCTGGCTCCTTTACCACCATGTATACCTCAGATGCCTACTCTTGACTTTCTGGGCTGTTAGTGTTAGGCAGGCCACCAACCGATTTTTCATGGAATACAGTCAGTTACAAATCTCCAGTGGTTCACTCTTGGTGTGTGCCCTCTGCCTCTATCTCATGAGTTCTGGGATCACAAATATACGCCATCATGCTGGGCCCTGAAGTAAAACTGATAGCAACAAAGGGCAGAGTTACCATACAATGTGGCTAGCCTGGTCCTATTCCCATCCAAACAAATGAATGCAGAATCAGGAACGTGTGGGTGCAAGATTAGAGCTGCTGAGCCTTCTTGAACCCTCCTGCCTCTGAGATCAGCAAGGAACCTGCTGACAGAGGGCTAGCCTGTTGTGCAGACTGGCTTATGATGAAATTCTAGTTTCCTGTCATGCCAGTGTGGGGTATGGAGCTGGATAAGGAGTAGGACTTGGACTAAGCCTCTGTCCAGTCAATATGAATCTACTCCTCAGAAGTCTGCCTACTATTCACCTGGTTTTTTTGCATTATGTTTTAATTGGTGTCTGATATCCATTTATCTAATAGAGTAATACAACTCTAGGCGATGATTATAAACAGTGAGCAGTGATCAAATCAGGGCCATTTCTATGCAGTCACGTCTGTAGTACCAGCTATTCTGAAGGCTGAGGCAAGAGGATCACTTGCGCCCAGAGTTTGAGGCAAGCCTGGCAACACAGAGAGACTCAGTCTCCTAAAATATAAACAGTAAAAACAAATCTCCTGGTCTGGATGCTGCTGTGAATGTGATTTTTAGATGTGATTACTGTTTGCAGCCAGCAGACTTAGAATGAAGCAGATTATACCCCTTGCAAGAGAGAGGTCTCGCCCAATCAGCTGAAAACCTTCTGAGTAAAGACCAAAGTTTCCTCAAGGGTGGGAATTCTAAAGACCAATTCAGAGAAAGCATCTATGCTTCTAGCCCTGTGGAATCTGGATGCTCTGGTGAAAGCTGCAGTGTGGAGGATGCTCCTTGGATGTCAGACCTTCCATCCATCACCTCATGGGCCAGTCTTGACACACCTGTACCTCTGGGCTTACTAACAGACTGTCATGAGTCTCTCTCAAAGATAGTGAAACTTCTGAAGAGCCCTGTCATGGCTGGTGCTAAGGGTTCTAGTCTTTCAACGGGCCCTGAACTGAGACTTTAAAACAATTTCAATGAATCATTGGCAGACAAATTTCTAAGACTTGTTGGGAGGGGATATGATGTCCCTGTGAGAGCCTGTGACTTCAGACCTGTCATTTCTTCCCAGGAGAGCCAGGAGTCCAGGGCAGGAGCCAGGGTGGAACAAAACAAACTAGTCTCCCATGGCCCGCCTGCTGTTCAGCAAGGACAACACCAGCAGCAGAGAGGCTTCATGGGGAGCAGAGAACAGCAAGTCAGAGCACATGTCCTGCAGTGTACAAAGGTCCCATCAGCCACACTGCTTCCATATTCAAATTAACACCGATTAACAGGGCTCACTTAACCATGCACTGAAAGAGGAGAGTCTTGCAGACCATGGCCTCCCCGTGAGGTGAGCAGACCAAGGCCCACATAGCTCCTAGCCACACCTAGGGCATAAAGCAAAGAAGACTCAGGTTCTTCTCCCAGCACAATGGACCATACAGAGATGCCTCACTGGGATGGGCCCCAGGACTGTTCTTCTCTCCTCTGCTAGGGTGTGTGTATGCTTTGTGTGCTCGCTACAGCAAAGGCCTCAGGGACTCCTCGGCCCTCTACCTTCACATCGATGTCCTAGAACCCAAGTAAAGGAAATGAGCCACACTGCATGTGTGAGCATCCTTGTCCACTTGTCCTGCACCCATGCTGGTGTAATGGATCAAGAAGCACAAAACTCTCACCGGTGGAGATGGCCACGCTGCTCTCTACAAACCCCAGTTCTTCCTCTGTCCCTTTACTTTCCCAGGGCCTGCCTGCCTGCTCCCAGGCACAAAGGGTCCTAGCACTGGTCCTCTGGATATGAAGGATAGGGAAAGCTGGAAGAACTGGGGGTCTGCAGAAGTCACATAGAAGGTGGTGGAACACTGCTAACGTGAAGAAACAAAGCCAAAAGGGGAGAACAGAAGTAAGTAGAGCCTGGACATGGGTGGCAGCTGTGTGGCTGGCTGCAGCTGTGTGGCTTACTGCAGCTGTGTGGCTGAGCTGCAGCTGTGTGGCTGGCTAGGCTGCAGCTGTATGGCTGGCTGAGCTGTGTGGCTGAGCTGCAGCTGTGTGGCTGGGCTGCAGCTGTGTGGCTGGCTGAGCTGTGTGACTGAGCTGCAAGCATGGGGATGTTCTTAGAGAGATCCTGCCCACCAGAGAAACTGTAAATTGATTTCTCTGGGCTCTTGTTTAGAAGACTAATATGTGTGTGTGTGTGTGTGTGTGTGTGTGTGTGTGTGTTTCTGTTTATTGGTGTGAGGGTTTTCAATCCTCTGAAATTGGAGTTTCAGACATTTGAGAGCTGCTCTATGGGTGCTGGGAATTGAATCCAGGTCCTCTGGAAGGTCAACTAGTACTAATGGCTGGACCATCTCTCCAGCCAGACTACCAAAGATATAATTAATTTTTTTTTTTCTTTTAAGATAGAGTCTTGTGCTGGTTTTGTTTGTTTGACTGCTTTTGCCAACATGATATGACGTAGACTCACTTGAAATGAGGGAGCCTCAATTTCTAAGCCATCAGATTGTCCTGTAGACAAGCCTCTTGGTTGATGATGATCACTGTGGGAGAGACCAGCCTTCAGTGGGCAATGCTCCAATGCCCATGATCATGCCCCACCTGTGCCCCAAGTTTGTAATTAATATTGCTTAAAAATTCCACCACTGTTGACTGCCATGCAGCTCTGTCTTCCCCTCCTCAGCTGTGCTTTCAGGCTGGGTGCTTCTGTCCCTGTCACAGTATGTCACCATCGTTTAAAAGTCGTCTTAACCAGAAAAACGTTGCAGCAATAAGAATCTATCTTACTGAAGGTCTAATTATCTCCTTTGGAAAAGTATTACTTCTCGCCTCATATATCTTCCCCAAATACTTCCCATATGTCAGTCTGTCACCCAGAACTCTGCAGTACCTCTTCTTTGCCAAAAGCAAAGGAAGCCAAAAATAAAACAGAAACTGTAGCTGGTTAGCCAGTCTCCCAGGGAAGGGTCAGAGCTCGAGTGCTATGAATGTAGCTCAGTGACAGGGCTAACTGGCAGGTAGGAGGCTGTGAATACCCACAGCACCGCAAGTCAGAATTCCACTCTAAATTGTCTCTCTTACGAATCATGTTCTTCACGTATCAATGGAACCCAGCTACCGAATGACACGGCATTATTCTATTGGTTGTTTTAGATCTTAAAGTTAGTATTTGCTCCATTGAACTACAAACTCAAAACCCTTGACTTAAACTCTCCCCACCTTCTCTCTCTCTCTCTCTCTCTCTCTCTCTCTCTCTCTCTCCTGTGTGTCTCTCTGTGTGTGCGAGAGGATGAAACCCATGTGTAGAACCCAGAGGTCAACCTCAGGTATTGTCGCTCAAAAGCTGTCTTTTTCTTTTTTTTTTTTTGTCCCTCACTGGGACTTTAGGCTCACTCATTAGCCAAAACTGGCTGGGTTTTTCTAGATTCTTTATCTGAATGACCACATATTCACTAATAGATGTTGCAGACAGCACTGAACAGCCAGATTGCCTACGTTCCTCACACAGCAGTGATGGCAAATACTTTGAAACTCCTAGGGAGAATGGGTAGTCCCTTCCCTCCAGTCCTGGCAGGAATTAGCTGCTTCTGGGTCTTACATTTTTTTCTCCTTGGTAAAAAATGGTTAATGTATCTGAGGTGGGGAAGACAGAACAGAAATAAAGGATGTCAACAACTTCCCAACAAAATGCACATCCCTGTGAAGAGCTCACCGTGGCCCTGCCACAGGAAAGAAGACTACACGCCTGTGGAAGGGGGTTGCTGTGGCTGATAACTGGAGCCTGGATACACTTGACCCCACAAATCATGCTCCTCCTTTCTGTGAGCTGCTGCTGTGGGGGTGGTCACAGACCATCTCAGGACCCTCTTCCTGTCCCTTCTGCCACGTGAGGAAGACTGCCTGCCACATGTAAAGCACGAATGTATCAGAAAGTAGGCCTCCTTTGCCAGACACAAGAATGATACCTGTAGTTCCAACTACTTGGAAGACACAGTGTGTGTGGGGAGTCAATTCTTTCTACCCCTCCCCATTACATGTAGTCTCAATATTGTTCTCAGTTGAACATTATTCTCTTGTGGGTGTTTTTAGACTGTAACTTATCATGTAACTGGCTGGCCTAGAACTCAGAGATCTGCCTGTCTCTGCCTATGGAGTGCTGAGATGAAAGATGTGTTCGAGCTCACCTGGCATTGGATGTGATTTACAAATAAATAAATAAATAAACTTTTTAAATTACTTTATGGTGCTCTCATTTATCAGTGGAGCAAACCGAATTTCTTTTAGACTTCACTTTCAAATTTAATATGTTTTATAGCTTTACTTAAAAGTTCTTTGATTAACAAACTTCAAATTCTTTATTGAAAAACTAAGCTAAAATAATAGATATTAGTAATAGTGCTTGTAAAATTATAAATGATTATAAAATTATAAATATCTTAGGTCACAAAATAGCTAATACATTAGGAAATTTCAACTTAAAATCACAATCATAGATCATTTTCTCAATATGTATTTTAAAGTGTAAAATCCCAAGGTTAATTTACATTTTTAAAACCTCATACACATTTCAGTGGTTACTTAATATTACTGTACTCCCAAAGGTATGGAACCTATTGACACTGCAATATGATATTGTGATCTACAGATGTGTTAGCTGTCTTAGGACACATAAAGCCTGTGGGCCACACAGTTTATACACCTGGTGATTCTGAAGATTTTCTTCTTCCTCCTCCTTCACCCTTTCTTCTCCTTCCCCCTCCTCTTATTATTTTTTGGTTTTTCAAGACAGGGTTTTTCTGTATAGTCTTAGCCTTCCTGGAACTCACTCTGCAGATCAGGCTGGCCTCAAACTCACAGAGATCCCCTTTGCCTCCCAAGTCCTGGCATTAAAGGCTTGTGCCAACACCTCTCAACTTAAAGTTTCTTGATATGCCTGCTTCCCCTTGATTCTAACCCTTCCTATAATTAAAGGATTCTAAAGAGGCTGTCTTGACAACTTAAATTATTCATTTATCTTACATAGACTCTGGCTGTGTGTGGCCCAGGATGGCCTGGAAAGCACTGTCCTCCTATCTCAGCTTCCCAACTGCCCGGGTTCAGGGCTGCACCAACATAATGCCTTGTAAGCAATTTGAACTCACGGTCTATACTCAGTTTGCCACTAGAGGGCGCCTGATGTCCTTGCTTGGGCCATTGTCTGCACAGGATCTGTGCCCTCCACATTAACAAATGGGAGCCCACAAGCCCAAAGTTACACTTCCCTAAATCCTGTCTGCTCACAGATATCTCTATCCTCCGTCAGCTTGCCAGTCCCCCTGCCCCCGCCGAATGCAGGTGATCTTCTACTGCTGCTTTGACCTACCTAGCCTTCAGGGAGAGCCCATACTTCCATGGATGGACTGTCTCTGCTCTCTGTGTATCTATATACAAAGCTACACAAAGCTACACACCCATTAGTAGCTACGTGACACAAGAACAACACGATCTGGCTTTGGACACTCTTTAATAGGTCATGCAAAGGATAGTCCTCACAGTGGCCCCTGATCCAACCACTTGTGCTAAATCACACCACCTTCTAAATATAAACCTACCACCTTCTAAATCATACCACCTTCTTAGTTGCTTGGCGTCAGAATCCCTCTGAGCTGCTCTAATGCTCATCTTTACATCATGTGTATAAGATTTGCTTCTTAGGTCCCATATTTGCATATATGTATTTGTGTGCGTTTTTGCAGTAATGGTATTCAAACCCACAGGCTAGGCAAGCACTCTACTATTGAGCTATACCAGTCCTTCACATATGCTTATTAACTTACCTTGGCTGGTCTCTAACTCACAGAGATCCGCCTCCTCTGCCTCTGCTTCCGACAAACCGGGATTTGAGAAGGCATGTACCACTTAGACCGAGCTTGTTCTCTCACTTTTTAAAGTAAAAAAATTCACTTTTCTTACATAAAACCAAAACTTAGAGGAGAGACCTGACCCCACCCTCTGCATTTGAAAAAAGAGGCACCTTATCATTATGTCTAGTTCTTAACCCAGTTGTGGTTCTGTCCTTTTTTGATGTCTGTCTGCCTAGGACATAACTCCATGAGGTCAGGCCGAGGGTGCAGCTCTCAGGCCCCAGCTAAGCAGCATGTAGCTCTCGGCCAGTCCTGGCACAGCCGGGAACAAGTCATCGTTGCTGAAATAACAGAGTACAAATTCAGCAAGCAGGGCAGAACAAGCAAGCACATGTACTGGGAAAAGTGAGGCAGAGGAGGAGATGCATTTCCAGGGAACCACGGACATTCTTTTACTGGTCAGTTCTCTCTAGCCACAGGCTGCATGTCCAAGTAACTGCAGATCAAGAATCTCCAAAAAAAAAAAAAAAAAAAGAAAAAAACCAAAACAAACAATTGTATCCATACAGAATTTACACAGACTTCTGTCCTTACTTCCCAGAGCACACAGTGTAACAGTGTTCATATAACACTTGTAGATGATATAAAAAAAAAAAATGTTCTATATAAGCATTAGGCTGTTTTGTTTTTTTTGTTTTTTGTTTGTTTGTTTTTGTTTTTTGCATAGGGTACTTGTGAACTTGTAGGGTTTGGTAGCTGGACCGTGAATATACCAAGGAGTGACTGGACAGGAGTTCCACCTGGAGATTCCACTTCTCCTAATGATACACCTCACCCCACTCACACCCCCATATTTTTGTTGGGGGAAGGGTTCCAGATAGGGTTTCTCTGTGTAGCGCTGGCTATCCTGGAACTAGCTCTGTAGACCAGGCCAGCTTCGAACTCAGAGATCTGAAGGCCTTTTTCTTCTGGATGCAGAAATTAAGGGTGTGCGCCACCACCGCCTAGCTCCCACCCCTGCATCTTAGATTGTTAAACACTTCTTCTAGCACTGAAATATCATCACCAGCATCTGTGGTCAACTGAAACTCCCTCCCCACGGCCCATCACAAACTGGCTCAGCACCAGAAGTGCTTCTCCTGTGCCGTGTGCCCCTAAGAAAGGCATGCGCTCTGACCTGGCATGATGGTCTTCTTGCATTCCTGACACTTGGATGAGTATTCATTGGAATAGCAGTCGGTGCACAGCAGCTGCTCCTCCTTGGCAGCAAAGGGCTTGTCCACCAATGAGCTCCCGCAGCGGAAGCAGTGGAAACAGCCTTCGTGCCAGTGCCGGTCCTTGTAGGACAAGTCCTGGAGGAGCAGACACACAAATCGTCAGAAGCAGGACAGAGAAGGTGAAGCTACTGACACACAGTACAAAGTCCCTTGGTGCACTACATGGCTGGAGTGTGTGTGTGTGTGTGTGTGTGTGTGTGTGTGTGTGTGTGTGTGTGCAGGGGAGCATGGAGGGTGGCTTTTGTAAAATGTACTTCCTATAAGAAGTATTGTCAGAGATGGGCTCCTGTGGTCACAAGCATGGCAGAGAGACCCTGGGTGTCGAAGCGTTAACAGGATCCCGGGCCAGCAGTTGGGGAGAAGATGGGAAAGAGAAAGAACATCTATCTCTGTGGACAGTGTGGGACGGGGGAGTGGGGTGCAGAGACAGGGTGTCTGTCAGAGCTTCATGTCACTGAGGGCCAGGCCAGGCCCAGGGTGAGAAGGTTTATGCCCAGCTGGATCAGGACATGTTTCTGTCAGCATGGAGTTCATTTCATCCTCAATGTTACATGGAGTGAGAATAAGAAAAAGAATGAATAGGGGAGCCAGGATGGAAAGGAAATGGTCAGCACTGAGGAAGGAGGGTCTGCACCGGCTGCCTCTGAGGGAAAGAGAGGAGAGGGTTTGCTCCGGGTTGCCTTTGTTGCACATATGGGGAAGGCCTGGAGAAGATAGAAGCAGGGTAAATGATAAGGATGACCAAAAAGTCCAGGGGAGAAAATCCTCAACCTCATGCCACCCATAGCCTTGCTTGAAAAATGATAAAAGACCTCTCTATGTTTGCCTTAGTGATTTTGAAAGCTCTTGTGCAGAGCAAAGTGATAGCTTTTACAGCCTTTTCATGCCCAGCTTCAAGTTAGAAAGTCTCCTCCTACCATTGCAGCCATCAACCCACACCACCATCCACTAATCAACTAGGCAGAAACAGAATATGAAGCCACAATGTTTCCTGGACTAAGGCTCAAGCATAGCACACCAAGAGCAAACACCCAAAGCTCTGTGAGCTGCACCAGAGTGACACCAAGGAGAGGTGTGAACAGGCAAAACGTTCTCTTTTGCTAACACCAACCCTGACTCTTCCATTGAACGTGTTCTCAGAACCTAGAGCCAAACTGAAGTTAGTTGATTTGGTAACCACTTTGCAACAAGCCAAAGGGTGTTTTTTTGTTTTGTTTTGTTTTTAAGATGTAGGACTAGGTGGGCTAAGAGACGGCTCAGTGGCTAAGAGCATGCATTGCTTGTGTAGAGGACCCATGTTTAGTTCCCAGCATCAAGACTAGGTGGCTCACGACTGTCTATAGCTCCTGCTCTAGGGGACCTGACACCCCCTTCTAGCCTCTCAGGGCACCTGCACTCATGTGCTCATATTCACAAACAGAAACAAATACATACACATTGGTAAGCATGCCCAGTCTAAAGCACTGAACAACTTTGGTGTGGCCGTGCGTGCCTGTAATCTCAGCACTCAGGAGGTGAATGCCACAGGACCAGAAGGTCATCCTACTTGACTTCACTTCTAGGAGATGTTTGGTGCCACTCCAGTACCATCCCTGCAGAAGGGGTGGCTTCTTAGAGCATCTGAAAGCGCTGTTGCTAATGGAGGCTGATGTGGAATGAGGGTGAGAAAAGTGTAAATATTCTCAAAGAAGCATGGCCAGTTTATATCAACGTGGCACAAGGTAGAGTCATTTTGGAAGATGGAATATCAACTGAGAAAATGCCCCACAAGACTGGCCTGTGGGCAGGCCTGTGCTGTATTTTCTTGATTGACGTGGGAGAGACCAGCTTACTATGGGTTAATGGTCCTGGGTTCTATATTAAAAAAAAAAAAAAAAAAGGCAGCTAAACAAGCCATGGGGAGGAAACAAGCCAGGAAGAATGCCTTCTCCACGGCCTCTGTATCTGGTCCTGCTTCCAGGTTCCTGCCCTGACTTCCCTCAGTGATGATGTGTGACCTGAGAGCTGTAAACTGAAACAAGCCCTTCCCCTGAACGCTTCTTTTGGTCATGGCATTTTTTTTTTCACAGCACTAGAAACCCTGACTTTGACATTGAGGAAGAGAGCCTTGTTTTTGTGAGGTTCAGGAGTGTCAGTGAGGTGCTCCCTTGAGGAAAGGGACCAGTGAAATGCCTTACAAACATGCTGGACTCCCACAAGTCTATGTATGATGACAGTAGGGGGTAAGAGAGTAGAAGCCTAAACCTGTCTTTTGCAGGTTAAATACCTAAAGTATTTTTAGAATTTTTTTTGTGGGGAGATCACATGTGCTTTGTTGTTGGTTTTGACAAGTGACATACAGTATAAACTGCTTTAATTTGCGCCCACCTGTCTCTGTGTTAACTCACTGCAAACTGCTAAACTCATACAATGTATATGTTATCATTACATATGATTTGATACATTATATACATATATCGCTATCACTTGGAATTAGGTAAGACCAGGACTCTCTCCATACATAAACCCCATCTTTAAAACAAAACCCCTTAGGGGGACAGGTAGAAAAGAAAATAACACAAATGTAAAAAATAAACCACAGAAATTTTCACTATTACTGTTGATTAGGACCATGTTGTAAGCTCACAATACTACACTGCCCTGAAAAACAGTTGGTATTGAAACTCAGAGACATTGGAAAGCTTGCCCACAGTCACACAGCTGGCATGCAGCCAGCCCTGGCTTTGGGCTCAAAGTCTAACCCAAAGCTGTGGTGTGGTTTCCACCGAACCATACTAGATAAAGATGGCTTTTTCAGAAGTTAGCTGGCCTTCCTTTGTGATAAGTCACCCCACCAGTGAGGGCTCTTGGCGGCAATGCTGCAGACTGCTTTCCACGGTCGCTCCCTGCTGGACAGGAGTGAAAGAGAAGTTAGAGGCCTCTTTTGTAAGGCGGCCTAAGGTTACTGGGCAGCAATCTGCTCAAGGAGCAGCCACTGAATGCACACCAAGGGGTCATTTTTATTAGCAGGAGAAAAGCAACGCTGTTTGTTAGTCACTCTTCCCTGTGACCAAACACCATGACTAAGGCAACTTATGAAAGTATTTAACTGGGCTGAAAGTTTTGGAGAATTAGAATCCATGATGGTGGAACTCAATCATGTTGGCAAGAAGAACTGAGATCTCACATTTCAAAACAGCAAGCAGGAGGCAGAGTGTGCAATGCATTGGAGATGGCAAAGGGTTTTAAAACCTTAACCTGCCCACAGTGACACTCGTTTTTCAATAAGGCCATACCTCCTAATCCTTCCCAACGGTCAACTGGGAACCAGGTATTCAGATGCCTGAGACTTAAAGAGAACATCTCCTACAAACCACCTCCAGGGTCAAGGAGATTTGCATTTTGAGGTAACCTTCAGAAATGACAAGAACGGGGGAGGAAACTTTTAAGAACTACATTTTGGAAGCAAAGCCACCAGATGTCAGCAGTCCCCACCCAGGTTAATGAGGCCCTAGAAGGGCAGAGCCCTTTGATATAATGAGACATTTGCAGAAAAGCTAGCTGCATGCTCTAAGGGTTCTAAGGTGTTACAGGAGCTCATTTTTCTTCCCATAGTGAACAATCCTGCCACAAAAGCAGACTGCCTTGCTGATGGTCATTTGATCCTTGAAAGTATTACCTTAAGGTAGTATGAGCATTGTCATATTGCCTGGGATAAGGTAATAAGGTAAGATAAGGTAAATAAGTAAATAAGGTAAATATGAGCACTGTCGTTTCCTTTAGATGGAAGCATCAATGTAGGACTTTAGACCTGTCCAAGGCCACAGCCTCTACTGACTTGATTACTTCTCCTGCGGCATTCCAGAGTCTCATCCACACACCGGAAGGTGCCTGCCCTTGGCTGTGACAGTTCACACTTGCCTCCACCTGATGCTACCATTTCTTTCTGGCTGCTCAAAAGTGAAGGGGGGGAGAGGGAGAGAAGGAGGGGGGAGAGGGAGGGGGAGGGGGGAAAGGGGATGGGAGAGAGGAGTCCCATCCCACTTAGAGAGCACACAGAGATCACTGGAGGCCTGTGAAGAGTTGGGCAGAGCCCTCCCTGCTGCCTTCCTGGGACCAGGGATCTCAGCATTTTCTGGGGTCTTCTTAAGTCGCCTGCACCTCTTGCATGAACACACACGCTCACCACAGATAGCACAGGGAACTGATCATTTTTAAACCTTTCTGACAGAAACATTTTCTCTGAAGGTAAATACCAACCTCTTATTACATTCCTCAGTTCAGTGGTGGACCCGAAAGAAAAATACCACTAACGGAGTTGCAGTACCATTGCTGGCAGGCCCTGGGTGTGTGCCTGTGGGGCAGTGTGGATCGGACCGACCCTTCCCCTGTTCCATCTAGAGATGGTGATGAGCTTCTTGGCTGAACCTCAGGATATGTGAGGTGTGCAGGCAGTAGGAGGGCCGGTTGTCACATGAAGAGTGCTATTATGGGATGGGTACCCATAATGGGTACCCAACCATTAAGATCAGGTGCCCAAGAGCCAGACCAAGGAAACCCCTGACCCTCCACCCGCCAGCTGCATGGTTGAAGAGAAGAGAAGCACTGAGCCTCTCAAGCTCAGACTTCTCTTCTGAAAACCAGAAGTAGGGTTCCTGCTATTGGTTGTGACAGGAGAAGGAGTTAACATATGTAAAACGCTTGCAGCTGCTTTTGCTTCATACGAACTGTCCAGGGAATGTTAGCTCATGGTCATGAAAGTGGTGGCCTGAAAGTGTCACTTGCTCACACTAAAGTGTCCACATGAAGATGGCAATGAAAATCAGAGTTTATTTTTTCTTGTGTCTTCTTGCTTTCTTTGAGCTTACTGTGGAGACCAAGCCTCAAACTCAGCATTCTTCTTCATTAGCTTCCCATCAGCTAGGGTTCCAGGCATGAGCCGCCACACCCTATTAAAACATTTTAACATCTTGAAAGCTCTACAGTAAGAATTCCAGCACTCTATTTTTGTATAGTGCTTTTAAACTTTCCTTGGCCCTTATGATCTGAAAATAGGTTTCTAAAATTCAACTTGCCTATTTTGAGCCACACAATAACCCTTAGAGATAAAACTTTATGCTTATGTATGAGCAGATTTGACACAAGGATGAAAAAAGAAGCTGTATTTCCCCAGCTTCCCCCCACTCCCATCCCCATATTTCCACCTTCAGTGATTCAGCAAACCAAAGTATGCTATCGTTTTTGTTGTTGTTGTGATTTGTTTATTTGTTTGTTTGGTGGCATACCAGTGTCAGCCCTTTCCAGACTATCTCAATATGCTCACCAGCCTTGGCTTCCTCTAGCCCCAGGCTTTTACTCCCCCATCCACTTCCCTCCTCTCTGCCTGCTCAGCTACAGGATCAGCCTATGTCTCACCTGCCCTGTGACAGTTATGGCCATTACCCCGGCCAACCCCATGCATTTCTCTCAGACTCACACACGCAGAGCCACCCTAACTGATTAGGCCATTGAGCTCTTCCAGGAGCTGTCTGGCTGTGCTCTTTAGAAGTCTGAGGTCGCTTGGTGATGTCACAGCTTCCACCTGGTCTCACTGCTCCCTATACTAATCAGGACGTGGGCAAAGAGTGCACGTGAGAAGATTGGGATGGACTGTACTTGTTTCAGAGCATAGAGAGGCTTCTAGGCCCATTTAGCTTCAGTATCTTTTAGTGGGAGAAAAGGCCTTAGTCCCAGGATGCCCTGAGGCTCAGAAACAGTTCAAAAAAAATACCAGTCAAAAACTGAGATGATGGGAGGGAAGGAGGGAGGGGGGTACAGCTGGGACACAAAGTAAATAAACTGTAATCAATATAAAAAATAAACAAAATTATATCAAAAAATAATTTAAAAAAAAAACAAAAACAAACAAAAAACTGAGATGATTGGTCACAGCTGACCAGTACCTGACACTACATGCCAAATATTAATCATGAAGACCCAGTGCCAAATGATCTTTCCATTCCTCAGAGTCACAGCTCCAAATAAAACTTGAGCATTCATGACTAGCATCATGCTGGTGTTGGCTGTTTCATTTTTTTCTACTTGTTTTGTACAAATGGCCCTGATACCCACAGAGTCTGATCTTTGGGTTCAATCAACAACAGATGGAAAAGATTCAAAACAAAAATTTCATCATATTAAACATGCACATTTTGGGGGGCTAATATTCCCTAAATAACACGACACAATTCTTTACATAGTATTTATACAGCTATGAGTACACAAGTAATCTAGAGACAGTTTATAGACAACTGGAGACTATGTGTAGCTACATGCAAATTCTGCACTATTCTATATCAGAGACTTGATTTCTTTCATATTCTAGTACAAAGAGACCCTGCACCCAGTCTCTTTCAGATACTGAGGAGGACCATAACACATCAAGAACACTGACAACACTTTGATGCTGAGGGTTAGGGTAGTTGAACTGGCTTAGCATGCCTAAAGCCCTATGCTCATCCCAGCATGGAAAATGATGGGGGTGGTGTCTTCTAGAGATTGTAAAAAGAAGAGAAAAGAGCTTTTATATTTCCCAGAAAAATATAAAACACTACGGCTAATCTTGAACTCACAGGAAAATTATAAACTGCAGTAAAATGTGATACTCACAGAAGAACGGCACGAACACTTCTCTTCAGGCTATAGTGTTCACTTTGAGTACATTCCCAATCTAGGACATGGTTCTTGCTTGTCTCCAGATGTTACCTTGTTGAGTTCAGCTGAGGCCTAGGAGAGTCAGCGACCTGAAGGAAGCCCCAGGTCTTTTTGTGGCTTTAACTCTAGGCAGCAGGTCTCTACTGCTACCTTCCCACAGTCCCTCTGCACAACTCTCCACCCAAGCTAGATGTTTTGCTGTCATCTCCCCAAACTAACTGCTTCTCAAGCCGTCTGATTTCAGAGTGTAAGTGTACTTGCTCACAAATTATGCCCTGCATGCTGAGATGCTCTCTGCTTTGAGACTATCAGGTGATCCTGTATCCACTATGTTCTTTCAGATCCTCACGAAGGAAGTCTGGAGAAATGGGCTGCAGGAGAGAGGGTGCTACCACACACTGTTCCAGAGGTGAACAATTTCTTCACGTTGTCAGTTTCCCTGACAGTTCTGTGAGGTAAGCAACCTCATTTGATAGACACAGGAAAGGAGGCTCATAGGCGGCAGAGCTGGTGCCTGTAACAGTGCTTCTTGAAGATGGAACCAGGTGTAAGCCTAGGCTGATTTGCTTCAGGGTCCTGCCTTGAGCAGGCCAGCACTTCTTGAGCAGAGAGGTCTTTTTTATAGAACCCAGCCAGCTTTATTTCTCACTCTGAAGGCCCAGATTTATTAAATTTCCTTTAAATATAGTGTTTTTTTTAATTGTCCAAATAAATCCAATACTCACCCTTTTCTACATACTTTCAATGCCTGTAGTCAACCACAATATAAAATTATTAGTGGAAAATTCTGGAAATAAACACTTTTTCAGTTTTAGGTTGCAACACATCCTGAGGAGCATGACAAAAATCTCAAGAAATCACATTTTATCCCAGATGGAGCATGAATTGTTCTTTGGTTTGCTGTCCTCACGTGTATATGCAGCCCTCGGCAGCTGACCTGTTAGTACGGTCTTCTGTACTTGTATGAATCACAACTTTAGGTGTCCACCAGGAACCCAGGAATGCATCCTGAGGGGCAAGTAGAATCTTTGTACCCAAGATGTCTGTGTTCATTGCAAAGTCTACAGACAGATTCTCCATGGAAAATCTATAAAGGTGGTTCGCTCATTAAGAACTGAGAAAAAAGGCCAAGGAATGACCCATCTGATAGAGGAACTTGTGTCTGGGCCTGATCCCTGGGTCCTATAAGTCAGAAGAAATCTGACTCATAGGAGAGCTGTCCTCTAATAGCTACACAAACACACAATGACCCACATATGTTTATATGCACACACACAAACACAAATGAAAGGAAGGAAGGAAGGAAGGAAGGAAGGAAGAAAGAAAGAAAGAAAGAAAGAAAGAAAGAAAGAAAGAAAGAAAGA